>NC_134091.1:23773643-24074922 GCF_000715075.1 Nicotiana tabacum
ATTAAATTTTGTATTAAATTTGTATGAAATTTATTTTTAATTTGTATGATGTTGTACCATGCATTATTCTTTTCTTAAAATAGGTAATTATGACAAAGAGAGATGAAGAGTATAA
The DNA here is from genome assembly GCF_000715075.1 of Nicotiana tabacum. Lineage (NCBI taxonomy): Eukaryota > Viridiplantae > Streptophyta > Magnoliopsida > Solanales > Solanaceae > Nicotiana > Nicotiana tabacum. Next base: position 23,773,759 of record NC_134091.1, read on the forward strand.
TGTATTCAACAGCTTCTCAATTTGAAGCATTTTCTTGTCAAGGTTGTTGAAGTTAATAATACTTATCATTCTTTAGCACAGCTAAGATCTCATCAGCTGCCGCAGTCACAATGTTGAGGGGTTGTCCTCCACATAAAAGGTACCGAATTATAGAGAGCATGGCTTCATAAGAAGCCCTAGTTCCCTTTGTTTTTAGCTAGTAAACTCCCCCTCCTTCCTACGTTTCCAAAGTAAGAACACTTTCTTCATGAATCCTCAGTCTCTTCTTAGTGGGCTCAGAGACAAGTGGATGTTTCCGTTCCTTATTCTGAATTTTCTTAGGAGGCTTTGTGATGACCCAAAAGGTCATCTTATGTTTTAGAACTCGAATCTACGCTCTTAAGCCTTAAAAATCTCATTTTACCCTCCTCGTTTTGCGTGCGCAGTCCGAGCAGGTTTCTGGAAAGCTTTTATGTTGAAAACTAATGAAAATAAGAATTTTTGCCTTAAAAGTTGATTTTAGTTGACTTCGGTCAACAGTTTTGGTAAACGGGCCTGGATCCGAGCTTTGACAGTCCCAGTAGGTTCGTATCGAATTATGGGACCTGGGTGTATGTTCGGAATCGAATTCGGAGGTCCCTAGCTCAAGATATAAATTTTTGATGAAAATTAAAAGTTTAAAAATTATTTATTTTTAAGAATTGATTGATAGTTGACATTGTTAGTATCGGGTCCGTATTTTGGTTCCGGAGCCCGGTACAGTTTTATTATGATATTTAAGACTTGTCTGTGAAATTTGGTGAGAAACGAAGTTGATTTGACGTGATTCGGACGTCCAGTTGAGAAGTTATGGATTTTAAAGTGTTCTTAAAAATTTCATTTGAATTGGTGCTAAATTTAGAGTTCTAGGTGTTATTTTGGTGATTTGATCGCGTGAGCAGGTCTGTATGATATTTTTATACTTGTGTGCATGTTTAATTTGGAGCCTCGAGGGCTCGGGTAAGTTTCGGATAGGCCACGAGATGTTTTGGACTTTGGAAATCTGATTTTTTCTGCAGAATCTATGTTCTTGCATGTCCTTCTTCGCGTTCGCGAAGGTACTCTCGCGAACGCGAAGAGTAAACTGGGCAGATGAGTATTTCTTCTTCGCGAACGCGAAGGCTTGGTCGCGAACGCGAAGCGATGGGGGCATTACCCTTCGCGAACACAAGCCCATCGCGAATGCGTAGCGTTAGGCACTGGGAGAGGGAGTCAGCCTTTTCTTCATCGCGAACACGAAGACCAGGGAAGGGTAGCCTACGCGAATGCGAGCACTGTCTCGCGAACGCGAAGGCTTGGTAGGCCATACACTTCGCGAACGCGACAGTGCTCTCGCGAACGCGATGAACACTGTCGCCCAGCACTTAACAGAATCCAAAACGGGAATTTTGCTAAAAAACTCATTTTTTTTCTCAAAACCAAACGGTGAGGGGCGATTTTTCAAGTCATTCCTTCCCCAAATTGTTGGCAAGTGATTCTAAACTATTTTCTTTCAATTACCCATTACATTTCTTGAATTTTCAACCTAAAATCTAGAGTTTTCATGGTAGAATTAGGGGTTAGGGTAGAAAATAGGGATTTCGGGAATTTGGAGATTTAGACCTCAATTTGAGGTCGGATTCCAAAACTAATTACATATTCGGGCTCGGGGGTGAATGGGTAAAAATATTTTGGTCCGAACCTCGGGTTTTGACCAAGCAGGCCCGGGGTCAATTTTTTGACTTTTTGGAGAAAAAATTGGAAAATTTAATTTATGCAATATAATTGATTCCTTTAGCAATATTTGATATTATTGAGTCATTTTTGAATAGATACGAGTGGTTTGGAGGTGAATTCCAAAGGAAAAAGCTGTGATTGAGAATTAAGTGGCCTTCGGAGCGAGGTAAGTGTTGTGTCTAACCCTGACTTGAGGGAATTAGGAACCTTAGATTATTTGCTAAGTGAAATTCATGTGAGCGGCGTATATGTGAGGTGACGAGTACCTATGCGCCGCCAAATTTACCTGTTTTTCCATGTTTCTCTGTTTTTCTTATATTGTCTTTTCCTATGTTAAATTGCTACGTGTTATACTAGTATTGTTCAAATTATCGTTCTTATCATGTTTACGGAATTTTTTTGGTGATAATTGAGTTTTAATTCCAAGCTGAGATTGATAATATGGAATCAAATGTTGAAGTAAGGTTTGTACTTGTTATTCTATCTCCCTGTTATTATTTATGCATTACATTATGGTAAGGGAGAGTGTTAATGCACGAAGGATGATGCCGTACCATATTATGAGTGTTAATGCACGAAGGGTGATGCCGTGCCATATTGTGAGTATTAATGCACGAAGGGTGATGCCGTGCCATATTGTGAGTGTTAATGCACGAAGGGTGATGCCGTGCCATATTATGAGTGTTAACGAACGAAGGGTGATGTCGTGCCATATTGTGAGTGTTAATGCACGAAGGGTGATGTCGTGCCATGATAAGAGAGTAAAAGCACGAAGGATGATGCCGTGTCGTTTCTATTAATTTTATGGTGAGATTGAGAGTAAAAGCACGAAGGGTGATGTCGTGCATTTTTTCTTTACTGTATTCACTATTCATGTTGATTAATGGTATATTGACTGCTCGGGTGATCATTTTGTTGTAGTTCTTTATCTTGTATTCCCCTCAGTATGTTTCCCCTCCCGACATTTCCTGTTTAGTTCTTCATTCATGTTATTTGTGTATACACTGTTAAATTGTATATGTTGATTGTAGGTGCCTTGCCTTAGCCTCGTCACTACTTCGTCGAGGTTAGGCTCGACACTTACCAGTACATGGGGGTCGGTTGTACTGATGCTGCACTCTGCACTTTTTGTGCAGATTTTGATACCGGCTCAGGTTGATCGAGATTTGCTATTGGTTTGATGTCCGGAGACTCAAGGTAGATCTGTCGGCGTTCACAGACCTTGAAGTCCCCGTCTATCTTTTTATGTCCTACTGTTTTCTTTCATTCAGACAGTTGTATTTCTTTCAGACTATTACTTGTAGTAAATTCTAGAATGCTCGTGAATTGTGACTCCAGATCCGGGTGGTAGTAATTAATACAGTTTTATGATATTTCGCACTTATTATATTTTATTTTAGTTAATTATTGTTATTTACTTAATAGAAATAAGGAAAGGGTTTAATGATTCTCTAACGTAGGCTTGCCTGGCAAGTGAATGTTAGGCGCCATCACGGTCCCGTCGGTGGGAAATTTCGGGTCGTGGCAGGCTTACTCTTGAAAACGCGATCCCCAAAAGTTTTGAGGTCAATTCTTCCATACAGAGACTCGCTTCACTAGAGGTTGAATTGTCCAATATGTAATTGTAGGTTTCAAATAAGTTTCAAATATTGTATAGGAAGGAAAAAGTCCCAAGGGGAAAACTAAACGGCTATTGGGCTTAATGTTTTGGGCCGTTAAGTAGTATTTATTATTTGAGTAATGGGCTATAAAATATTATTAGAAATAAATGAAGTGCAGTGAAATAACAGAAAAAATTCAAAAAATAAAACAGAAAAAGACAAATATGAAAGCTGGCTATATAGGGATGCTACATCAGCTGGCCAATTCCCAACTTTATATATATATATATATATATATATATATATATATATATATATATATATATATATATATATATATATATATATATATATGAGAGAGAGAGAGAGAGAGAGAGAGAGAGAGAGAGAGAGAGAGAGAGAGAGAGAGAGAGAGAGAGAGAGAGAGAGAGAGAGAGAGAGAGAGAGAGAGAGAGAGAGAGAGAGAGAGAGGTAGATATTATTGCACTTGAGAGTTTGGTCCAACTTGTTATTTTAAAGCATGGGCAGCTTTGTTATCAAAAGAAAATGGGCCAACTGTTATTGGTATTGACCAATTTAAAAGAAAATGGGCCAGCTATTTGAGTATTTAAACTGCTGGCCCGTTCTTTTGATATCTTTAGCATTGGGCCTTTATTAGTTCATGAGAATAGACAAGCTTATGGGTTTGGTTCTTGTTGGGCTTGGCAGAGTTATTCTGGGCCAAATACTTAAAACGACCTCACACTTCTTTAGGCCACCATCTGTAGCCCATTTCTACTCACTCGAAACTTTAATTAACATCAATTTAGGGGTGTTCATAAAAAACCAAACCAAACCGATCAAAAAAATCGATACTTTTTGAGTTTGGTTTGATTTTGATTTTGAATTTTAAAAACCGATCAAATTTATCAAAAAATAACCGAAAAAACCGAATCAAACCGACATATATATATATATATATATATATATATATATATATATATATATATATATATATATATATAGTTTCTAAAATTTTATGGTACATATTAGTCGTTTATATTTTTAGTCTAGTTTTTTTCTATTATAATAATCTAATTCTTTGCCTTTACATTCTAGTTTGGTTGGTAGTTTCTTTTGCTAAGTACAAGAATTTATTTCATGTTAAAAATAATCAATTTTTAATTGAGTACTCAAATTATTCATCACTATTTGATTCAATTATCATCAATATATCTTGGTAAATGATAGATTTCTCAAAGTGCAATTGGTTTGATAGTAGTCTCTGAAATATGTGTTTGGTAGTGTATGTCTCGTAATTTTTTAAAAAATGATAAATAACCTAAAAAACTGAAAAACCGACCAAAATCGATAGAAACCGAACCAATAAAAAACCGACTTAATTGGTTTGGTTTGATTCCAATATTTAAAGAACCAACTTACTTGATTTGGTTTCTTTTTAGGAAAAACCCGATCCAAACCGAACCATGAACACCCCTAAACATCATTGCCAACATAATTTCCATTTATTAAAGATAACCTGATTACTTCGAAACCTTTAGTGTATTAAACAATTCACTAAAGAAAAACACGTTATTTCGCCTTAGGATTTTTTCGTTCCTATACAATATTTGAAACTTATTTATTAAAATTGTTCTAATTTTATATATTACCCGTCCTAAACAAAGATTACTTATAAATTATATACATTCCACCTTAAAAGGCTCTCAATCCATTATTAGTGCCTTCAATCAAGGGATTTAGTTACGCCATTTTCCTTTTTTTCTCTCCTCTCTCCCCTCTTCTCTCTAGATCGAACTTGTATTTAGAGATTTCTGTTTTATAATTATTTCGTGATACATTCGTCAAAGCCATGAGATACTGTTGAAGTTGTCATCTTTCTTTTTAGGGATCGAACTTTAAAGGATGCAACAATGCAACAATAATTCTTGGGACAAATTAATAAATAAAACAAGGAGTGACCTTATAGGAACTTTTAACATATGAAGAAAGTTAACACTAAAGAAGGGAAAACTTGTGTCTTCGTGTAAGATCGAGTTAGCGATAAAATTGTGGGGAGTATGCAGATTGATTAAAATTTTATTTTTTAGGAACTGCAAGATTGGTCCCATAGCAAATAAAGAAAAGAAAATTTTAAAAAGAAAAAAGAATGGCCACAAACTTGTGGAAAGGTCAATTGATGCACACTCGTCTAGTATTTTTGTACTCATTCTATCTCATGGAATACTCCATCAATCATAGAGTGATATAAATTATTAAACAAGTTTTTAAAATTAAGAAAAACTATTGGTATAAATTTCATACAACTAATTATATATTATACAACTTATCTACAATTTTCATACATTATATTTACCCAGTTAAATACAACTACAATATCATACAACTTAAATACAATTTTTATACAATTTTATACAATATGTCTTTTGTTTATTTTGTATATGATTTATACATAGTAAAAATAAATTTCATACAACTAATTATATATTATACAACTTATTTACAATTTATCTACAATTTTTATACAGTATTTAACTAGGTTAAATACAACTACAATATCATACAACTTAAATATAAATTTTAAACAATATATTTTTTGTATATTTTGTATCTGATTTGTATATATTTTGTATGAGGTGTGTGCTTCTTCCTCTCTAAAATTCCAATCAAAACTTACTCTCTTAATACAATGTTGATACATATCAACAACTTTATGTAAAAGATAGTATCGATAACTTAAATATAAATTTTATACAATGATTTATATATTATACAACTATTTTTTAATTTTCATACAACATTCAAATAAAAAATATATATATAACTACAACAAAATACAATTTACATACAATTATACTACAACTTTACTACAATTTCATAAGTATATTGTATGTCATGTGTTCTTCTTCTTCTTCTTTGAGTTTCAATCTGAAATTCAGCCAAAATCAAGTCTAATCTTCACCAAACACCCTCAAAATTGATAAACTCCAAAAAATATTCTCAATTGTTTGCAACAACACCCAATCCAAACAAATAATGATTTTTGAAAACTCAAATTCGAATTCAAAGTTTCAAAGCTTTTTAATGGCTGTCAATGGTGGAGAGTCAAACACCTTCAAAATTTATTGATTGACAATTTCAATTTGAATACCAATTGTGCAACATGAAAGAAAATTGCTAAGTTAAAACTCTATAGTAAAACGATTGAATTCCATTAAAAATATATACAACATGAAAGGGTAAAAAAATAGAGGAGACTAGAGGAAGAAAAATTGGGGAAAGAACAGAGAATGCTAGATTGAGAGACAGAGAGAGACGAAGAGAAAGAGAGAGCGCAGGAGAGAGAGACGGAGAGAGAGAGAGCGCAGGAGGGAGAGAGAAAAATAATGGAAAACAATTGATTTTCTATTCAATTTCTAATATAAAAGGATACTCATTTAATTCCTAAAGTGTATATAATTAGTAAATTATATATGCGTATGTAATTAAACTGAAACTTAAGTAGGGAGGGTAATAAAGTTTCAAATATTGTATAGGAAGATAAAAAAAATTGAGTCTTCTACTACGGGTTCATGCGTGCTTCAGCATGAATATATACTCCGTTACTCACCCATCATTAGATCTGATGTATGTACACTAAGCCTAACACTAGTAATCCATGTTAATGCCAAGAGTGTTCAATAGAATCTAACGAAAGCAAATAAACTGTTATTCTTTAAACCTTATTCACCAAGTCACTCGAATCCCATGGATAAAAATGTTGCCTTGTCTTCTAACAAATATTAGACATCATTAGTCATTACCAGCTTCTACAAAGATTAAAAGATAACTTCTTGAATTCTTCAAACCAAAATTCTATTAAACTGATGAAACTTTTAACCGCACCCGTACTAAAACCACAAATGGAAGCAAATACAGATGTTGTCTTTAGTTTTACAGGAACCTTAAACACTTAAAGCAAATACATGGAGCTGAAAACTTATTCTATGACATATTTTTATCATCCATGGGTGCAGCGTCTCAAACTACCATAAATAACCAGAAAGACCGAATTAAAATACATGAGCAGACTCGAATCAGCATTCCATTCAAAGAACCATGTAACCATTCAAAACATATTCCGGCACATCATCACTATAGCTTTATATAACTAAGAACTAAGCTACAGAAGTAGTGAAGTTACCTAGTGCAGAAAAACTTTTCAAAAGGCAGCAAAGGAGTTACTCTGAGCAGCAGAACTTCACAGCACCAACAGCAACACCAAACGGACAGCAAAAAACAGCAGTAGCAGACCCCAAGAATTTCCCAGAAACCCAGCAAGAAAGCACTTGAACTAGCAACTAGTAACCCCAGAAATTACTTAACAGATCTTTTTGTTTTCCCAAAGACTTTGCACACAAATAATACTCACAAATTAAAGCTCTGAAATTTCAGCTTACTATATGTATGCGGCTGCTGATTTTTCTCAAAGATATGTGCTCTTTTTTGAGTGTCAAAGCTGTGATAAAATGTGTGGAAAGAAGGAGAGGTGAAGGACTCTTGTTTAGCCAAAACATCTGTCCAAAATGATAGATTTAGACCAAAAGTATGTCCAAAACCAGAAATCTATCCAATGAACAGTTTTCTCTACGAATTGTGGACAGATTTTGGAGTATTATGCTTCAAAACAGTCCCCTAACAGTAGAAACAACCTAATAAAGGCCCTACACTCAAGTACCCCCTTTCCTTTTCCTCTTATTTTCCAACTTCTGTGTTAACAGTTAAACAACTAATCTCAGCCAAACAAGTGCTAACTAAACAAAAATATAAGCTAATTAATCAAAGCAAATAACCAATTAATTCTCTTTGCAAATAACCAGAAACAATCATGCATGATTACTAGATAAACTATTAACTTATTATGCTATTTGACAAGGATAACATAATAAACTAAGCTCTAAATACCATGAATTATACAAGAAGGAAAATCAGAAATCACACCCTCAACTCTAACTTATAACCGTATTGGCAGAATTTAAAAGAGGGAATTGGGGTTGAGATTTTAGTTTGAGTCCTGAAACATTGAATTTCAGTTAACGTCTGGAAACACAAACAAACATTAAGGCCAACAAACATGTATTCACAATGAAGTGATTAATAAAAATGATTAACTAAACGAAAACGTAATGATGAACTAAACGACTAACTAATACATGATTCAAATAATCACTGAACCACTAACACTATTGATTATCATTCAGTACAGATTCCTGATCACGGATTAACGACTAGCAAAACAGATTAACACAAAGATTAATAGCGAAGCAAATAAACTAGAAGATAAAAACAAAGTACTAAATGCTATCGAAATCGAACCAAACTTAAAACCTAACAGTCAACTAAACTGACTACTATTACATTAACTAACTACGTTAAACAACATGGATTAAACACGAAACTAATATTAAACCTACGGCTAACAGTGACAGAAACTGTTAGGTATTGTATTAGTTTTCTTATCATATTTGGTTTCCTATCTTTTGAAGGAAAGGACAACATATTACCATAATTGGGTTTTCCTTCTAGTAGAAGGAAATTATAATAACTAATATATTTGTACTCTCTTGTATATAGTGGATTGCTCATCTTCGCCGTAGATGTAGATCAATTGACCGAACCACGTTAAATGTTTGTGTCTCTTTTGGTAGATTTCTCTTTTGTTGTTGGATTTATCGTCGTTCAAGGTTTGCTTTACTAACTCCCGCATGATGCCTGATTATTTAGGTCCTAACATAAACATAGGAGCAAAGGATTAGATTTTGATTTTATACCAATATTCAGGAACATCGAGGTTTGACAGCTTGTTTAGATGGTTGTTATCCATTGTATCGTATTATATGTTATCCCAAAACAAAGTTTGTTTTGATTGTTTTGTTAAAATTGGTTGTATTGAAAAGTTTCATTTTTTGAAACAACCGATTTGGTGTGGTAGGACTGTTTCCTATTTATCTTTCCAATTATGCCCTAACTTATTACTTTAAAATTATATTTTACCCTTTACTTTTTTTTTAACTCCAAATCTCTAGCATTTAACTTACTTTGTCTTCGTCCCTTTTTTTCTTTTGCCGCTTACTATTCCCTACTCCAACGTCAAAGGTAGTAAGAATAGGTTTTGCCTTCTTTTGTTTTGTTTTTCTCCTACTTTGATTTTAACTCCAATTCTAAAGTAGTTGTTTTCAAGTGTGCAAAGTGTTACTTATTTATCTTCGTTCCTTTGTTCGGCAAGTGCACGGTCTTCGTTTGTTTCTCTATCATCGTTCTTTATTATTTGTTTTCTAATGATAGTTAATTTTTTATTTTAGTAGAAAGGGATTTTCTTAAATTATTTTTATGCATAATTCTTGATAAATTTAATATTTAAAATAATTAAGGATATTTTAGTAAACTTATCAGTTACAGTATAATTCAATAGTCAAACCAAACAACAAAATGTTATTTAACAATAACAAATAATACAATTTAATCAAACGTTGTATTCATAAAATAATACAATACAATACGATACGATACAATACATTATGAAACGATGGATAACAATGATCCAAACAGAGTGTGAATAACGATAAGTTACCGACGATATCACGTGGTGGTTGTCCGACCTTAAAACAGACGTTTCTTTTTAGCACACGCTGAAACTATTGCATTGCAGAGTCGTGCTAAAAAGAAACGGGCGTTTTGAGATGGAAAAAAATGCTGAAAGCAGAACTGGCGGACATGTGGTCACCGGCGAGCTTGCCGGGAAATGGAAACGTTGCAGTTTGGGGTTGAAACCAATGTCAAAAGATAAATCAAATGGAGATACATCCGTATATGAGTTTCATGGGGTGGGGATGGCTAGAAGTTGACCAATTTGAAAAGAAATAAAGGCTAGGGTTTCGGCCAAAATGGGATTCGTGAGGATAGAAAGAGATTTAGGGAATTTGGGGATTGGATTTGGAGATAGAAAGTTGAGATGAGGATGGGGTGAAAGTTTGGGGTGGTTTGGCGGTGCTCATCCGCCAGTGGGTGATTTCCGGTAGGCTGAGGGCGTGGGCAGTGGTCGGAGAAGCAACGGCGGCTAAGAGAGGGGGGGGAGAGGAGAGAGGAGAGGAAGAAGGGGAAAGGGGAAATAATGAGACAAAATTTCAAATTTTTAGGCATTAAATATTGGGGATGGAGAGTGAATGAGAGCCATTGGATCATAGAACAATAGAGGGCTGAGATTTGATCGCAAAATGACTAAATGAAACGACGTAGTTTCACCATGAAACTACGCCGTTTATCTCACCTCCCTGGCTGGCCTAATCCGAACCGAGTGCCATTGGGCCACTAATTTGGTCTACGTTTGGCCCAATTCAGTTAAACCATATATATCATTGGCCTAATCCATCCACCTTTATTTATACTTTAATCTATTTAAATCCTAAAATGCACAAATATAAAGAAAAAATAAATATTTTTGGTATATTTCTCACAAAGTAGGGGTAAGGTCTGCGTACACACTATCCTTCTCATACCTTATCTTTCTTTATGTTATGTAGTATAATTTTTCATATACGTCAAAAGGAGTTAGACGACTAACAATGGCTGCTCTCATCAGCACCGTAGACAATATTTAGCAGAGAATCAGAAGACTGGTATGTATTGGCTCTTATGTCATTTCTTTTGCAGTTCTCCTCCAACAACCCTAGTTTTTGCATTTCTCAACTCTATAAATTTCTTCCAATTCAATTAATGGGTTTAATTTATATGTATCTTTATGGATTTATTACTCATATTTGTTATTGATTAATGTACTGTACTATTTGTGACGTGAGCAAACTTAGCTTTACAACGACAATTGATAGTGATGAAATATATGAAATTTTAGGATTATGGTGGTGGTTCAGTTGAAAAAATCGTAGAAGTCTTAAGTATATCTACCCGATTTATGCTCTCCGATAAGCTAGGCCACAGTCTTATCAAAGCTTATTTTATTGTTTGGCGTCTACCACATGCATGTAGTTTGGATGATTTTTCCAAAAAACTTATTTTTAACTGTAAGCACTTAGTTAAGTGTGTTAATTCCAAGTGAAGCATGTTTTACTCTTCGAGCCTGACTCAATTAGGTCTTTTTATTCATTATTACTACTATTCTTACCTAAACACCAAAAACAGACTCAATCTCTTAAGAAGGTTGCCACACCATCCATCGTTAGGAAGAGTCATCCGGTTCATACAAAAGTAATCTTTGGAAAGAACCGTGGCATTAAGAAAATCAAAGGCTTATTGTTCACTAAAACATAAAAAGAAGCTATTAGATTAAACATAGATTAATAAGAAAACGGAATAAAGAAGATAACAAATATACATAATGAGAAAAGAAAAGAGATAATATATACATCAAGAGAGAACAGAGAGACTATATAGAGTGTATAGCAGTGTCACCGCCTTCAGTCTCCTCTAACTGAATCTCATCATCGGCTCTGGGAGTAAATGGATTGGTGAACATCTGGCGCACTGCCTCAGCAATGTCAGCAGCCAGGTCTGGCTCCTCAGACTGGCCAGCTGGTGCCACTGGAGATGATGGTGCTGCCGGATCTGCTGGTGATGGTGGGTCTGACTCCATAAGCATATAAAATGAAAGATCACCAGCTGCTGCTATCTTGGTCACCTCTCTCCTCAGCCTGTCAACTGATTTTTTGAACGCCTGGGATTTCTTCATTTTCTTCACCTGCTTCCCTATCTCCTCAATCACTGCTCTGTGTGCTACCAAGGTGTTCATGATGGTAGTCTGGTTCTCCAAGATCTTCTTCAATGTATCCTCCACTATCAGAGGAATCTGAGGTGCCGGAGTAGATGATTGTTCTGCAACAACACTGGATATGTAAGACAGCTTTGCAGTGGTTGTCTGCATCCAGTTGTTGAGGCTCGCTAGTATTTGGGAGACTCGCCGCACAGATAGTGGATGAGCGGGCATGGGCACCGGCTTCAAAGCCGATGTGGAAGGCACTGATGCTGAGGGACCTGAAAAAGGAGGTGGAGGCATAGTTGCTGCACCATCAACATGCTCTGCTAAAGTGGATGGCATATAACTTGTCTCATCAGCTACCCCGACGGGCTCATCAGACTGGCCTGCCGTAGTAGAGGGTTGGTCCTGTTTCTTTGGGTTTCCACCACCCATCAAAGAATACCATGAGAAGGGCTTCTTCGCCCGCACCTTGGTATCAAAATCCCTCGGCTCCACACCCGCATCCGTAAGGTACTCAGTGATAGTGTTGGGATACGGGTAGGAGGTGTCACCTTGTCTGGCGACCACAAACATGTTGGCCGATATCACGGCACCCACATTGATTGGGTACCCGGCCATGATAGAAGCGACTAACACTGCCAGCTGAATTGGAAGATTTGTTTCATTTTGTCACGGGTCTAGTCTGCTATACACGAATGTTTGCCATACCTTTGCCTCAAAATTTAGGGTGTTCCACTGAAGGGGAACCCCTGCTGTGATCCATGCTGGAGGCAGCCCCGGAGCTGTAAGAATCTCAGCTAGCCATGGTCGAACTACATCTCCTAGTACTAACTTTTTCAGGTATTGCACAGGCTCCACATCCTCAAAACTTAAATATGTGTTCAGGGTGCTCTGATCGAATCGCACCTTTAGATTTCTCACTTTTGTTACCTTGGTCCCTTTCTTTATATGCGCCACGTTGGCATAAAATTCTCGGACTAAGTATTCCTTGGCATCTACCATACTTTTGGTGAACCACATCTACCACCTTTATCATGAACTGATACTCAAGAGTGAGCGATCTCATTGGCCACCACCCTCGGAAGCTTGTGAAAGCAGTCAGACTGACAAACCTATCTTCCCAAATCTCTTTCTTATTCGATCTCTCAAGGCCCGCAACTCTGGTATCACCCCCTTGGCCATCATCTAGAATATCATCAACATCCACTGTAGTAGCAGGCGCATCAGGGACATGTGTGGATGAGGGCTCTGAAGCCTGACTGTCACCTTCCGAACCCTCGGAAGAGCTCTCAGAGGAGGAAGGCTCGTCTCTAAGTTTGTATCTGCCTTTTGGCTGTTGTGGTTGTGATTGCACAGTAGACTGCTCTTACACTGAGTTGCCCTCCGAAGCTTCCCTAGACAGGGCATATGAACTAGATTCGGAGGGCTTGGGCTATCTTCCTTGGCCTATTATGACTTTCTTACTAATTACTCTTTGGAGGGTGATGGGTAAATTGCTTTTGCCTCTGCCTCTGCCTCTGGCAGGTTCACCCCTCCCCTTTAATGTATCACCACGACTTCGTGATCTAACCATTTTCTGTAACAAATAACAACATGATTCGGTCCAATTCAATTGCACATAAACAGAAAGTCACAGAACAAAATATGTTGCAAGGTGGGGAAGTACGGTCCGCACAATTTCAAGTGCGGACGCAACCTGGGTTGTGCAGACCACACACTTTTAAAGTGCGGCCACAATAATGAAACTGCGGTCTGCACAATTTTGAGTGCGACCGCAAAATTAAAGTGTGGTCCGCACAATTGCAAGTGCGGCCGCACATGAAACTTTTCAAAAGTGCCAACTCTCTGATGACAGAAATTGGCCTGATCTGTGGACCGCACATTTCGAAATGCAATCGGGCAGAGTCCTATAGGTTTTCGATTTAAGCACAAATTGGATATGGTGATAGCAACTAAACATGATAATCAACCTACCCACTCCCTAAATATCAAGTAAGATTTAACCCACACAACTTAACCCCCACATGGTTATGAAATTGACAAATGGTCTAAACTGACTAACAAATTGTACATTAAACTAAGAAAATTGAAGAATCCTAGAAATAATTTGAACATACCAATGATGAAGTGGTGCTATGGAATGATCACATATGCGTAATTAGGTGGTAGATGATTAAATCAGATGCGTGCAAAATTTAGTTTGATTTCTTAGAGAATGGAAAGTTTCAACAGTAGCCTTAGAGTTACCATTTATACACAATGGGTCTGGTTAAGGAATCAAGAGACGAGTGCGGTCGCAGAATTCCTTCTGCGGTCCGCACTCTGTTATCTAGTGTTACACTTCCTTTTGATGATCTGCGATCCGCAGATTTAGCTATGCGACCGCAGATTTTGGTGCGGACCACAGAATTCGTTATGCGGCCACACTTTGGCTGTTTCTCTGACAAACAAACTTCAGAGAGTTTGTATTTTTCCATCTCAAGTTGTGCGGCCACATTTGCCTTCTGCTGTAGCGTCCAAAATTGTGCGATCCGCACTTTTTCCATACTTAGTCAATTTTCCATACTTACCCTCAAAATCGGATAACGATTGAATTTATAAGTGGTTTTAAGGATACGTGATTTAATTTGATACTAAACGACAAATCATATTGCAATTGAAATAAGTAATTAATGGAAAAGTAAATGCTAACTACATAAGTTGAACAGTCTCAGCCTTGAAGGTTTATCACCCTCGATCCAAAAATGCTTTTTTTGATATCAGAACAGAAACAACAAGAGAATAACAAGAACTTGACGAGAATAATAATATTTTACTTTTGGATGCGTGTTACAATGTGTTTTACAGGTAATCAGACCCCCTTTATATAGTATGGGATTCCTATTTTAGGTACAATTATATAAAAGGTAAAAATCTCCTGGTTTGCTGATTTTCCAGTTCTTTATTGATACGTGCCGAGATTCCCGCCGAAATATCCGGCCGGTTACGGATATTTCGGCCTTCTGTTATTTCGGTCTTCTATTGGTTATTCCGACAATGTTTTCTCGAGCTTATTCGGGGTTAGGGTCGATTCCGGGATCATGGGCTCAATGTTCTCGAGGACGGACATTCTGACCTCGTGTTCTGGTTCGATGAGACTCGGGGTCGATCTTCAACCCTTCGCGTTTCGAGCCCGACCTGTCGTGCAATAGTCGAGCCCGATTTCGACCGTATACAAATATACCTTTTTTTTCTTGGCAAAGAAGTCTTTCATATTATAAGGATAATTTAGACAATTTCATCTCAAATGTACTTTTATAATAATAATAATAATAAATATAGAGAGAGACTCAAGAATGTGCGGCAAAATGCCGCAACGTAGTCAATGCGCTTGAAAACGAATGGCAATGTACCACACAACATACATATTAACAAGGTATTGATTATACCAAGAAATATATTACTACGTATAAGAATCAACTTAGAAAAATATATTATTGTCAGCTCAAAAAATAGTACAAAAGAGGAAACATCAACTTAGAAGTATTAACTCCTGCAACTTATTGACATTCCTATTGTTGATCTTGTATGTAATTTTGATGAAAGATATTACATTGTGGCCTTCTAGATACAGAAAGCACACCGGCACATGGTCAACATTAAATTGTTGTCCGGCTGAAGAAATATTTGCACAAGGTTGCTTTGTCTAATAATCCTTTTCCTCTTTCAGATTCTTGTTGCGAATCGAAGGGCTTTCTGCTTTAGCATAAGTATCTTAGAACCTAATATGTTAAATACCATCAGCCAAAGTAGGCTTGTATCACTATCGGCTGCACAAACATAAAAGGTAGTGAGTCTTGCTAATCTACTACATTAAAATAGTAGGTTAGTACTTAGTACTATACTCACTTTTGACTTCTCCAAAATGGAGGCCGTCTTATTTTAGCTGCAATATGGCACAAATTTAATCACAAAATTTAACATAATTTCTTCCTTTGTGATTTGTGATGATGTCTTCAATATAAACTTATACATTGAACCAACTTACTTGCTATCACGGAGCCACCCTTGTCTGAGGTGTTATTTCCGCCAATATTGCTGTATTTGTAAATAATAATTCTGCAAAATATAAGTTAGCGTAATGAAACAATAATTAATTCGAGCCCACTGAATTCACAGTGTTTCCTTAAGGAATTTAATCCCCTCCTAGTACCCAAGGTAATGGATTATTTCCTCCCAGGATAGAACGAATCACACACTGGTGTAGCGGTACTTCAAACCCCAGTGTTTCAGCGAACACAAAGTTCGGTAGCAAATCACACTTACAGTTGCTTTGTTTGAAGTTAAAAACAATGCAGAACAAAGGAATAGAAACTCAGAAAATCGTATGAAAATGCTGAGAGGAAAGAGTGCAATGTATAGCCAAATCTGTTGAGCGATTTCAGTTCGTGTCTTGTATGTTGTGTTTCTTCAACAGCTGCTGCACATATATATAGCAGCCAGTGTTGAAGAAGAACAATTGTCCACCCTCCATGGTGGAGCAAGCATTAGCTTGTTTGTGGAGCAAGCACATTCATGGTGGGAAGAGCATTAGGCGGCTGCCTTGTGGTCAATACACGGATTGAAAAATATCCGTTACAAATGCGGATAATCTTACGTTAATATTTTCCGAAGCCGAAGCCGAGCCGAGCGACGACGACGACGTCGCGAGGCTTGCTTTCTTCTTAACTCTGTAAGAGCTACAAGAAGAGCAATTATATATATACCCACCAAAAATCTTTTCCTCTTCTAATATGGGACAATGTCTCATTGTCAAGAGGGGGAAACTTAAAATTTTACTCAAAATTTCATTTTCCCTCCATTTCCCATTCACCCTCATTTTAAGACTATTTCATCTTAAAAATAAAACCTCAACACAAATTAACTATGTATTTGTACAACTTTCCTGAGAATATATTTGCTCACCATTTAGTTTAGACGGAAGTCATGAGATTTTAGAACACTTCCTAGGGTTTATGAAATAAAGCTTTCTTGAGAGAAAAGTTTCTCGTTCTAGGACAGTAGGGACCGAAAGTTTCGCATAGGAATGAGAATACACTTAAAATATAGGTCGTAATTCATTGAGTCCTAAACAAATACTAGTAGTTTTTTCCTAATAAATACACAATTTTAGTCCTAAATAGTAGGAAAAATAAATAAATATCCCGGTGTGAACTCTTTTCTATGTTAGTGCAATGCACGAAATATTTGTGTCAAATATCATTTAACAAGTACAAAAAGTAATAAACTTTCAATTGTTTGGATATAATATAACTACTTGTTAGTGAATATGTACGAATTCAAAAATCAATTACTTTAAAAAAAGAAGAATATAACATATTATCCATCCCACCTAATAAAATATCGATGGAGAAAGCTTACAAATAAATATATCAATCATAACTTAATCATGAGCTCATGAGACCTGGTGATTTTGGTAAAATTTGCTTTACGCGTTTTCATCTCTTCCGCTTACAATCAATTTGCAACTGAAATAGAACGGGCCAATTGAGTTGGAAGACTTCTAATGTCACATCTTTGGACAATATTGTTCCGAATCAATTTATATAAAGGGGACTCTTCATTTTCTTCTCTCTACCTTCAGCCGATTCCTGCAACCAAAACTTAATTCTCCCATGTGAGAGTTTTCAAACTGAAATCTTGAACTTAGAAAGAAAAAAAAAGATTCCATAATTATCGGTATACCTTTTCTTGTAATTGTCTCTATCAGTTGGCGTCAATTACGTCGTTATTAGCATGAGACTTTGGCTTCATGATTTTTTTCGCCTATCTTCAACGATTTAAGAGATTTCTTTAGAACCTTATTGGGAACATTAATCACATCAAGATTTCAATTTGTAATTATGGCCAATATTTTTGTTAATGGAGTTCATGCATAAGCATCTTTGCAAAGTGTAGACTTTGTTGACAATATTCTTTGGGACCCAAAAATATTGCATTGTGTGGTGGATATCATTTGCACAAGTTGTATCTCTTCTTTTACACCTAAGAGGCCAAGACTTTTTTGCCTATAAAAGGGAAGGCCATTAGTTCATTTTAGACACATAAACAAGACTTGAGTCTTCATTTCTTGTTTCTTCCTTTCCTCTTTTATTAAGAGTGTTTTGTATGAGAGTTAGTGTTGGGAAGCACTTGTGTGAACCCTTTCTTTGGAGTAATCTTGTGAGGTTATTCTCTTAGGGTATTTGGGATTAATTAGAGTGTTTACTCAAATTTTGTACTCTCTTTTGTACTCTTATTGTTATAGTGAAATTGCTCATCTCCGCTTGTGGACGTAGGTCACACTGACTGAACCACGTTAAATTGATGTCTTCTTTATCTGCTTTAATTGCCGTTGTTATCAACTTCCATTGTCTTTGTTATTGTCATTATACCGTTATTTGGCTAAATTACGCACTACCCGAGTTCCCAATCCTAACAAATTGGTATCAGAGCCGGATCTAACCGGGTTAATTTCAATAGCCAAAATGACTATAACAAAGACCTATGTTGAGAAATTTGACTGAAGTGCAAACTTCGGAATGTGGCAATGATGGAAGCTATCCTAATTCAGGATGTCTTAGACTTGGTATTGCAAGAAAAAGAGAAGAAGACGGATAAAATGACGGATGAAGAGTTTGCCGTCATAGACAAAAAGGCAAAAATAGGTATCATTTTAAATCTCTCAAATGAGGTTTTACGTGAAGTTTCTGTAGAAACCACAGCCAAAGGCATGTGAAAAAAATTGAAAACCTTATATATGAAGAGGACAGTGGAAAATAGACTTTAACTTAAGCAAAAGCTTTATACAATTCGTATGGGTGAAGGTACCTCTATTCTCTCTTATCTTGACATCTTTGATTTCAATCATATGGATTTGAGTAATATAGATGCTGAAATTAAAGATGAGGATCAAGTTATGTTACTGCTTTATTCTCTACCCCCATCTTTTAAGCATATAAAAGATACTATGCTTTATGCAAATGATAATATCTCTTATAAGGATATTAAATCTATCTTAAAATCAAAAGAACAAATAGATAGTGATATTAGTAGGGAAGCTAGTGGAACTCACACGGAAGTTGGCTTATTTGTTAGGAGAAAATCCGACTTCATATCCAGATACAATAATTTAGAGTGTCGCTATTGTCATAAGAAAGGTCACATTATCTCTGAATGCTATAAACTGAAAAATAAAGAAAAGCATAAAGAAAGAAAAAATGAGCACAAAATACTGACACCAAAGCTAGTGTAGCAACTGATGAGATTGGGTGAACTATATTTTTAGCAACTGAAACTAGTTTCAGATCAGAAAATGAGTGGATTTTAGATTCCAGTTGTTCATATCATATGTGTCCTAGCAGGGACTTGTTTTCTACATATGATTCAGTTGCAGGTGGAGTTATCCAACTGGGTAACAATATTACTTGTAACGTTATTGGAAAAGGTACAATTCGGATAAAAATGCACGATACATGTTCCTGACTTAAAGAAAAACTTCATCTCTTTGGGCACTCTAGAATCTCTTGGGTGCAAGTACACAGGTGAAGGTGGAGTTCTGAAAGTTTCTCATTGTGCTCTTGTGATCATGAAAGCACACAGATCTGGTTCATTGTATACTTTGTTGGTATCCACTATTATAGGCTCTACTACAGTTTCGGTATCAGACAACTTGTCTGATTTTGATGGCATTAAATTTTGACATATGCCCATTGGGGCTTTTGCGGAGAAGGTGGAGCAAATTTACTATATCAGCCAAAATGAGGCCAAGGTGGAGATTTATAATTATGGCCAATATTTTGGCTAACGGAGTCCATCTCACATAAGCATAAGTATCTTTACAAAGTATAGACTTTGTTGGCAATATTCTTTGGGACCTAAAAATATTGCATTGTGTGGTGGACATTACTTGTACAAGTTATATCTCTTTTTTTACACCTAAAAGGCCAAGACTTTTTTGCCTATAAAAGAGATGGTCATTAGTTCATTTAAGACACACCAACAAGACTTGAGTCTTCATTTCTTGTTTCTTCCTTTCCTCTTTTATTAAGAGTGTTTTGTATGAGAGTTAGTGTTGGGAAGCACTTGTGTGAACCCTTTCTTTGGAGTGATCTTATGAGGTTATTCTCTTAGGGTATTTGGGATTAATTAGAGTATTTACTCTAATTTTGTACTCTCTTTTGTACTCTTATTGTTATAGTGAAATTGCTCCTCTCTGCTTGTGGACGTAGGTCACACTGACCGAACCACGTTAAATTGGTGTCTTCTTTATCTGCTTTAATTGTCGTTGTTATCAACTTTCATTATCTTTGTTATTGTCATTATACCGTTATTTGGCTAAATTCAGCACTACCCAGGTTCCCGATCCTCACACAATTTATTCGGGCTTAATTTTTCTCATGTATCCCAACACGAGTATTTTGGAATCTTCATATTGTTGAAGTAGTTTGACTTCATTATGGTTGGGGTAGTCTATAAGATAATGCTCTTCTTGCTGCAATATCTAATATGTTCTTTAAAATTATTTTCTCTAATTTCGAAGAGACCATTGATGATTTGAACTTTGAAGCAACAAGAATTGAGCGGATGGCTTTCATTTTGTTGTAGCTGTTTACCCGAAAAATGGATAGCAATTGAATTTATACGTAGTTTTAAGGATACGTGGTATAACTTGGTACAAATTAGGAAAAGTAAGTAAATGAATATCGAAATTAGCTATAAAATAAATGAATGCAAACTGAATGAATTAGTTAGCCTAAGCCTTCAAATTTTATCACCTTCAAATTGAATGGAGAGTGATTGATAGAAGAACAATATGACTAAATATCAAAGCCAGCCGAGGATAGTATTTGCTTTATGTTCTATAAATCTCAATGAATCTAACCTCCTCTCTACAAATGATAACAACCCTTAATATAGTGGAAAAATCCTATTTTGGATATAATTAAAAATAAATAGTGGAGATCCCATGATAGATTAATTAATTAGTTTCTCCTTGATTTGCGCCGTGATTTCCGCCGAGATTCTCCCCTCCAATTGAGGCTATAATGGATTTTTTGTTTCTTGGCTCGATATCGATCTTGGCCGATCTTGATCTTGATTGGTCTCTATTTATTCGACCTCGATTTTGGCGGATCTCGATCTTGATCGGTCTCTGGGTCTCGAGTTCGGTCTTGGCCGATCTCGATCTTGATCGGTCTCTGGGGCTCGAGCTCGACAACCTAACTTCACATCATGGATCGATATTACAATGAAGAACCTCAGACTATCATGTTCCAATCTCGATTAGTCATACGAAGGCAAACTCAGTTTTGACTGTATACAGATGTCCCCTTGTTTCTCGGAAAAAAGATGACGAGAAACGATATGAATTTCCAAACTCCGACTTGGTGGATGATGATGTCAGCGACGAGCCCGATTATGACGTATGTAACAAACATCTCGTCGGTCCAGTTATCAAGGCATTAAATGCTTGTCAGTTATTGGTCGGTCATTACCGATTCTGAACCGTCATCACCAGGCTATAAATATTCAAACTTTCATCCTCATCCAAACTTTTCACTCAAAAGCTTCTTCTCTACTCTTGCATCTTCTTCAGAAAATCCCTTTGCTTCATACATTTTACATCGCATACAAACCTAATTCTTTTTTTCTTTGTTCATCAATGACTAAAACCTCCAAAACGGTGCCGCAAAAATTGGTGGCTTCTTTATCACGACCCGCCGGCAACGAGGATGCGATGGAGCCTCACCCCGAGGAATTCGTTCCGGTAGGGTGCTCAACTATCATCGATTTTAAGATTGAAAAACCTTCTTCGGTATCAGGCCGATGTGAACCGATCTCGAGGTACCAATGTACAATCACCGAGAAAATTCTCGACAAAGTAAAATAGGAATGCAACTGGGGCGATAAGCATGTGGTAGTCCCATCGCCTGAGGAATCAATTACTACCCACGTGGAAGGGTTCTTAAACATTTATACTTATCCTTTCACGTGGGGTCCATTAGACCTTGTCATCGTCATCTTTTGCAAAAAGATACGACGTGACCCTTGGCCAAATCTACCCTTTTTTTTTGGAGAATAGTTATTCTCCTCCAATTCTTCTCAAGAAATATCGATGGGTGTCTTTTCACCCTCGATCACCTTATGCACCTTTATAGTCCCCGACTCTATCGAGGAGGGTTAATCATGCTTGCTCGCCGAGCCACCAAATCATCATTCTCGAGTATAGACGAAAGTCATAATCGATGATGGATGGGCCGATTTGTTCGAGTCAAAACCTCGGACCTGATCCCTGCCGATGACATGCCGTTTTCTGAGAAATGGAATATGAACCGTGAGTACTATTTCCCTTCGAGCATTTAATTTGTGACTCTGCCTTTTATTTTCTTGATCCACTTTTTCTTTCTTGTTACAGATGTGGCTCAGATGCCGAAACCGATTTCGGAACTTAAATAATGGGTTGAAGGTCTGGTGCTGCAGAGACCGTACTCCGAGCGCGCTTGGATTGAACTATCAAAGGGTCGATGGGAGGCCCGCAGTCATGGTAAGTCAATTTCTTAGTTTGTTTGTCGTTTGATCTTTTTCACTTGCTTACCCTTTTTTTTTTCTTTGTAGAACTTGGGAAGGCTTTATCTTGTAACTTGAGATGCACTTGAACTCAAAGTTATTTGCTTCAAATTGTCTGGGACGCACTCTCTTGTAACAAATTCTTATCGTCCTCTTAACTCCCCAAACTATCTGCCCTAGTTTCACACAATTCGGGCTTTAAATGATCTCAAAATGTCCAAATCTTTACTTATTTCCCTCAAATGTTCATCTTTAAAACTTGTTTCATTGCTTCATGATTAGACTAACTTTTCAGGTCTTCAGTCACATCTCCTCCGCCCTTCAACCATGAAACCACCATTGAAGCCTTCTTCTTCCGCGTTCTCAATCATAATAGTCACATAACTTTAAAGAACTCAAGAGATTTTATTCAGGTTTACTATTTCAGAATCCGGCGAGCTCTCAAAAACCGGCGATATCCGTCGAAACAGGCTGGTTTCAACTGGAAACCCTCATATCTGCTCAAATCTGGCCGGTTTTAGGATTTTTCGACGAGGCATCCAAACAAAAGGGAGTTTTAGTCAGTGAGTTTGTCTGCTTGGATTCGCTGTTCGAGGTCTCTGTTCGATTTTTCCGGTCCAGGCTCTGTTCCACAATTTCGGTCAAGTATTTGTACGCGATTTTGTTGCTTTCGCGTTTCAATGCTTTCAACAGTCACAGTTAGATTCTATTTTGAGGTCCATTTCCTAAAACACTCTCCAATGTTCTTTATTTTTCTCTTGGTATGATTCTGTGTTACATATGCTTAATTTTGTGTAAATCTTCTGAGTTTAAATTAAATATATTTTGGATGATATATCATTTTTATGGTGTGTAGCCTTAACGGAAGTATTTACTGTGTTTTGAGCAACTGCTCCATTTAGTTGATAACATGAAGGTGAATTACATCTTAAGATACTCTTTTGGAAAAATAAGAGTTACAGAATTAAGATGCAGAGATTCTAAGTTGGAAAGCTAACGAGAAATAATAGGCTGTGGGATTTGTGGACTAAAATGAAAGTGAATTAGGCCAAAGTGATATTGGATTGAATTTTGTTTGGCATATGACAATTTGAGATATGAAAGATTTTTGTCAATTCTTTATTTTTGTCTTACTAATTTAACCGCTAGTAGCATATTTAGGCCGTCAACACTTGGGTAGGCAAACTTTTAGGGTGTTTATGTTTTAGCTTTTTCGAGGTGAGAGGTCGTTCCCTTTAGTTCATATTCAGGGGAATGTCCCGTAGACTTTGTATATATTTTTATCTGGGGTATGTCCCGTAGTATCATGTATTTGGAGGCCGCAAAGAACCTCGTGAAAAAGTACAGTATATATTAGTATTTAGGGCTTTACTTTACTTTTCTTTTTCTATTTTCTTTTATTAGGTGGGGACGACCTCCAGCCTCTTTTGTGATTGCTTTCCTTTTTCTGTGTTTTAACCTCAATTTGAATATTTTAAAAGCCAACTTGATTATGTGCGCAACCGTACTAGTTACGGGACTCGGGGAATACCTAACACCTTCTCCCCGAGTCAAATGAACCCTCTTACCTGAATCTCTGGTGCAGTCAGTTTTAGAGTCTAAATGTGTTTCGAAAGAACAAATCATTTTTAAAAATGGTTACCTGACACACCGAAATCAAATGTCAGGTGGCGACTCTGAAAATCTTTTGAACACAATTTTTTGTCACTTTCTAATTGAAAACCCTTGTGAGCTTTACAAATCTTTTTATTTATTTTAAAGGGGTTAGTGAGGTAAAAAAAAAGGGGTGTGACAACTTTGGCGACTCTGCTGGAGACCTGCAGGTTCGAGCTGATACTTTATCTTGTTGGCATTTAGGATATTTAATTGAGGTGTTTGTTTTCTTTATTTGCTTTGTTTATTTGGTTTGTTTGTCTTATTTCCTATTTTGTTGGTTATTGTTTTTATCGCTTTTCCTTATGTGTTTACCGCTTTATAACTGTCATCATTTGCATAACCATGGGTCTTCTTTCTGCAACAAGTCTTCCGGAGTACGTTTGAGCGTACATGGCTTATTATCCTACTGTTTCTAATATTTTAGCATATATAGGAGATATTATTATTTTGCTTAAACAATATAAGAAAAAAGAGGGTTACATAGTTGATATTGCTGAAATGCATTAACTTTTTTTGTTCTACTCATCCTATTTACTTAATTAGTGCTATTAAATTCTTGTAGTATTAAATTACATTACATATTAGAGTTTACCTGTATTTTATATCGCTCATTGGAAATTGGAGACACTAAAGAACCAATTATTTGGAAGTATATAGGTGATTTGTATGCAAAGAATATATAATTATTGTTTTAAATTAGTTGATTCGTTTTCTACTACCCCAACCCTTGGGGTATATCAACTGCAGGAGAATCATCTTCTAGACAAGATTTGATTGTGGTTGGTGCATGTCTAGATTATGACAATAAAGCAACAGAAATTTTGAGCTTAATTTTTATTTCACAGATGCTGGAGCCCAACACAAGTAATTTTAGCACGTTAGAAAGGTGGAAGATCAACCAAAGGCAATATCCTGTTCTTTCTAAATTGGCTAGACACGTGCTGATATTTCAATTTCAACAGTGGCATTGGAAAGCGCATTTAGCCAGTGAAGGCAGCAATTCGACGACAATCGTCACTCATTGGGTAGCAAAGGGATGGATATTCTAGTCCGTTTCAGAGTTCAGATATATCAGAAAGCAAGAGCAAAAGATTACTTAGAAGACAATGACCTTGTGACATAATATCACTTGGAGTTTCATTTGGAAAGTCCATTCCAAACTTGGAAATTGCAGATTCTGACAAATTTGAGTTAATTCCTCCTAATGTTAATATGCACGAATTGACAAAAATAATTAACAACCTTTGAAGACTTGTAATTCCTCTTTCTAATTTATGTGTATGAATTTAAAAAAATCATGTTGTAACTTGTACCGTGTAAGCTTTGAATTTGAATTTTTAGTTTTATCTATTAATAGAATTAAAGATTCATTAAGCCTTTGGAATTTTATTCTCAAATTTGTGTCAACTTAAAAAGTTGAAGTACACAAAACTTCAAAAATAAGAATAATACAAAGTTCAAAAAAATATCGGCCCACCAAGATAAGCTAAACTCGGCCCGGCCCGACAACAACCCGGCTAACTTACAATCGGGTATGGGGTCTGGGCCTAGCATAATTTTTCACTAAAAACCGTGATCTGAGATTAGGCCGCTTAAGTGCCCGAATGGGGACCCAGGAGGGCTCAACAATTCGGGGCAGGCTTGACCCGGACCGGCCCGGTTTGACAACCTTTGTCTCAGCTGAATCTTTTTTTTCTAATGAAATAACATTCTATTTCAACGGACTGTTTTCTCAATATCTTAAAGTGTACTTCGATTTCTTCACAAAGGGCTTTTCCAAGTTTTAGTACCTAAATTATTCACAAATTATGATTTCATCGAGTGTATTTCCGTATTTAACGCATTTGCCCTTCATTTATGTGAGGGAAGCTAGCTAGTATCAAAACCTCGAGTGGTTCCTAGGGTGTTGGGACGAAGATCTGTTAGGGATATGTAACGACCCGACTTGTCGTTTTAAAAATTTATGCCTCGTACATCGACTTAAGGTCCCGAATAATTTCGTAATATGTATTATGACTTGTGTACAAAATTTGAGTTCAATCAGACTTGATTTGCTATGTTTCGACATCGAACCTAGAATGTTTCGACATCGATTCTTCAAGAATACGTGGTATTACATTAAGCAAATGAGCTCCAAATTCAGTTTTGATTAAATTATTAGATCCGTATTGAAATTTTGGAGCCATAGCAAAAAGAATCGTCGAATTCGGACATCGTATGAGAGAGTTATGCCCATTCCCGTGTTAGGAATAATTTTCCGTCGCCGTCAGCGCCCAGAGTAGCGTGGGGCGCTAGCCCTGGCGCTGGGATGTTTAAAGGTACTAGAAATAGCGCCACAGGCAGCGCCCCACGCTACATGTGGCGCCCGAAACAGCTGAGACCCTATAAACGGGGGTTTTCTGCCATTTTTGACATAAATAGAGTTGGGGAGCTCGTTTGGGCGATTTTTACGGGTAAATATTGGGGTAAGTGTTCCTTATCCTATATTGATTATATTTCATGATTCCATACTCATTTACATCATGAATCCGTGAATTTATGGAAGAAAAATTAGATTTTTTGTAAAATCTTCCAAAAATATAAAAAGAAGATTTGAAGGTCAATCCGATATCGGAATTTGATAAATTGATATGGGTGGACTCGTAATTAAATGGGTTATCGAATTTTGTGAGTTTCATCGGATTCCGAGACGTGGGCCCCACAGGCGATTTTTGAGTTAAATTTCATATTTTGCTGGAAAATTAATATTTTCATATGGAATTAATTCCTACGATTCGTGTTGAGTGTATTGAATCGTTTGTGACTAGATTTAAAGTTTTCAAACACGAATTCGCGAGACAAAGGTTTATTGGAATCTTGAAATTAGTTACGAAACGAGGTAAGTATCTTGCCTAACCTTGAGTGGGGGAATTACCCCTTAGACATCGAGTCTTATGCGCCATTTATGAAATATGAAAGGTCATGTACGCGAGGTGACGAGTACGTAATCGGGCTTATATGTGAAAAATTGATTGGGTTAAAGTCTTAGGCATATTTTGTAGTAAATTGGATAATTGTTGGCATTTATTATATCATCTATTTGCCATGCCTCAATTCGCGTTTGTTGAATTTATTTTTATATGACAATTTGATGTAGTTATTGCTTGTATATTTATGTGAATTCCGTGAGTTGAGTGATTTGATATTTTCTGGAAATAATTATATTATGGATTTTTTATCTGCAAATAATTAATGAAATAAGTTTAAACTGAGGCATTATATAATTATCAAGAATTTGGATTAGTGAAGGTGTTGCCCTATACTGAGTATTTTTCATCTCTGTTGTTGTTTTTAGGTTTTATACACATTGTGTGGAGCCTTGGGCTATTTGTTGTAAAATTAATTGATTTTGTTATATCTTTGGAATTGGTTGTGGCCATTGGGAAAATTGTGATATGAATTGATTTTGTTATGTTGCCGGGATAATATTCCGTGTAAATTATTGTATTATTTGAGTTATTATTTTGAGGATATTAGGGTGGCATTTCACTGTTGATATTATGTGGGTATAAGGGTGGCATTTCACTATTGTTATGTGGGTTGGGATATTGTCTGGGCGGAGCGATAATGGTGGCTATAGGAGAGATAAGGGTGGGTATTGATATTGTCAGGGCGGAGGGATAATGTAGGATATTATAGGAGTGATAAGGGTGGCTATAGGAGTGATAAGGGTGGCTATTGATATTGTCAGGGCGGAGGGATAAGAGAAGCTATTATAGGAGTGATAAGGGTGGCTATAGGAGAGATAAGGATGGCTATTGTCCGGGATGATATGTGATGATGTGGGGTTATTGCGTTGGTAATTTTCATGTGATGTTGTGATTTTTTTTGTGTTCATTTTTATACCTTGTGCAATTTATCTTGTTGTTGGTAAATTGATAATAGTTTGATCTATGTTGAAATTGGGAGCCTGTGGTTATTGCCAGGCGGATTATGAAATGAAATGTGGGCACGAGGTGCCGTAAGTAAATAATGATGATATTGGCACGTGAACTCTCCGTGCAGTTGTGATATAAAATGTGGGCACGAGGTGCCATGAGTAAATAATAATGATATTGGCACGTGAACTGTTCATGCAGTTGTGATATGAATGTGGGTACGAGATGCCATTAGTAAATAATGATGATATTGGCACATGAATTGTCTGTGCAGTTGTGATATAAAAGGTGGGCACGAGGTGCTGTGGTTAAATAAATGATGATATTTGGCACATGAGTTGTCCGTGCGGTTGTGATAGAGAAATTGGCACGAGGTGCCGTGGAAATATAAAAGTGGGCTGAGACCCGAATTTTATGATTTTGAAATGTTGTGTCACGGGGTGACTTTTATTCGAAAGAGATTTAGTTGAAAGAATTTTATTTGAAAAATATTTATTTGAAAGACTTTTATTTGAAAAATATTTATTTGAAAGAATTATAATTGAAAGAGATTGAAAGAGATTTATTTGACAGTATTATATCCTGAAGATTTTTATTTGAAAAATATATAGGCGAAAGATTTATATTAGAAGGACTTGATTAATTGGTTGTACTTGTATGCATTATTTGTTGCGCAATATTTATGGTGTTCTTGTCGCCCTGCTGTACATATCACTGGTTGATTATTGTTGCTATCATTGTTATTTGTTTCCTATTATTTTTGTATACTATATTGCACAGGTTATTAGACTGGTGAGTGTCTCGACTGTACCTCGTCTCTACTCCATTGAGGTTAGTCTTGATACTTATTGGGTACCGACCGTGGTGTACTCATATTACACTTCTGCACATTTTTGTGCAGATCCAGGTATTGGAGCTATCGAACTCGGACAGAGTTAAAGTGTGATCGCAAGGATTCAAGGTCGAGCTGCTTGGTCGTCGTATTCCCTTGAAGTCTTTCCATTTTATTATACTGTTAATTATTAATCAAACAATATTGAGTATTCGATCCTTGAGATCATTTCATGTATTCAGTTAGAGTTCGTGACTCAGTATTACCAGTCTTGGGAGGTTGTTATATTTGTTTCCGCTTTTGGTTTCAAAAAAGAAAATGGCTCGAAATGTAATTGTAATTGGCTTACCTAGTCTTAGAGACTAAGTGTCATCACGACGCCTGTGTTGGGATTTTTGGGTCGTGACAAGTTGGTATCAGAGCTCTAGGTTCATAGGTTCTACGAGTCATGAACGAATCTAGTAGAGTCTTGTGGATCGGTACGGAGACGTCCGAGAGGCTACAGAATTGTTAGGATATTTCCACTTCTTCCATTCCTGTCGTGGGAATTTATTGATCTTAGAATTTGAGCCTTTGTATCTCTATTCTCTCATAGATGGTGAGGACACGTACTACCGGGTCAACTGACCAGGCACCCGAGCATTTTTCTAGGGCAGCAAGAGGCCAAGGCCAAGGAAGGGCACGTGTCGCGACTAGAGCACCTGTCAGAACAACAATTGAGGAGCCGCCAGTAGCTCCAGTTGGGGGACAAGTACCAGAAGTACCTGTTGTTACCCCCGGACTTCAGGAGACTTTAGCACAGTTCCTGAGTATGTTTGGTATATTAACTTAGGCGAGATTGATCTCTGTTGCACCAAATATTTCGCAGATTGGGGGAGTAGCTCAGACTCCTACTACGACTCCAAAGGAGCAGGTTCATATTGGTCAGGTTCCGGATATAGTACGTACAACCTGTTATTCTGGTTCAGCCTGAGGTCAGGCCAGGGGCATCAGAACAAGAACAAAAAAGACTTGAGAGGTTTAAGAGGTATAGTCCACCTACTTTCAGTGGCACAACTTCAGAGGATGCCCAAGGATTTCTAGAAAAGTTTCACCGCATTCTCCGCACCATGGGTATTGTGGAAGTGAGCGGAGTTGCCTTTACTACATTTCAGATGTCAGACACAACGTATCAGTGGTGGCAAGTTTATGAAGAAGGTAGACCAGCTGATGCAATACCACGAACTTGGCCTCAATTTTCGGAAATATTTTTGAAAGAGTTTGTTCCCCAGACTCTCCGAGATGCGTGGTTCACAGAGTTTGAACGGTTGCGTCAGAGCACTGTGACAGTGTTAGAATATTCTATCAGGTTCAATGAATTAGCCTGTCATGCACCTATCTTGGTTACTATAGTTAGAGAGCGAGTCCACAGATTCATTGAGGGGCTCGATTATGATCTTAAAATATACATGGCTTGAGAGTTGCAAACAGATACTCCATTTCAGCAAGTAATGGAGATTGCGAGGAGGATTGAGGGTGTTCTAAGTGAGGAAAGGGAGTCTAAGGAGACCAAAAGGTCTCGAAGCTCTGGAGGGTTCAGTGGATTTTACTCTTTAGCTATGACCCATTATGGCGGAGGCTCGAGCAGTCGGCTAGCTCAGTCTACACATCAGATTACTCAGGGTGCTCTAGTAAGTTCTTATAGTGCACCACCGACACAAAATTCTTATAGTGGTTATTCCAGTTATCCGGCATAGACTCAGTACGAGCATTCACGACCTCAGAGGGGTTGTTATGAGTGTGGTAATACTAGGCATATCATGAGAGATTGTCTCAGACTTGGGAAAGGTGGATTTCATCAGAACACTCAGGCTATGGGCCCCAATGCAGTTACTACCCCACGTACACAGCCAGTTAGAGGTAGAGGAAAGGCGGATAGAGGGCGCCCTAGAGGGGGAGGCCCAGCCCGTTGATATAATTGCTATGGTGTGGCTGAGTCCACTACACAAGATAGTGTCATTACAGGTATGATACTGATTTGTTATAAAAGAATGTTTTTCCTTAATTTGATTCGGTTCTGAATATTGAGGCGAGTCCTCCTATTATGCCCCGCTTATGGGCGAGCTTCGTAATTTTGTGACCCACTTATATGTTGATCCCTGTCGGGAGATTCGATGATGTTAGCATGTGTCTATCATTTTTATTTTGTACACTATTGAGGACTATAAGTCCAAAAGTGACTTTCTATTACTCTCTACAGTGGGTTTTGGTGTGATTTAAGAATAATTTATTTTAATTTTATGAATTATATGCCTTATTGGTATGAGGGTCCATTATGTGTTGTGAAAATTATTTACGAAATATATTGAAAAGAAGAAAGAGAGGAAATTGAAAATTTCGATTGGCACAATGTACAAAATACTTGTGATTCGGAGTTGAGGACGAGATCCTTGCATTTTTATATGGTGTGAAATATATAAACTGGGCTACAAGTCGCGGTGGAAGTTATATAAGGACGAGGTCCTTGTGGTGAAAATTTTATGAGTATAAATTCTCCCTTTGTGAAATTTAAATTGTACTATAGTACTTATAGGGAGTCATACATGTTAGGCTTATTTGAAAATTCTTATATGAATTTCTCTATGCATAATTTGGCGTATTCGTGTTGTAATTATTTAGTTTTATCCTACGAGGTGAGTGCCCAGGTGGCGTTAAATATGACTCGTTAATTTGGGTAAATAATTATGAGGTCTTCATGTCTCGTGTCTTGTTGTTAGTAAAGTGGAGGTTTGAAATGAGATTTTGTTAATATGAGGTTAATTGGCGATGTTGTAATCGATTATGAACAACTATTAAGACGAGAGATGTGGTGATGGGCATACATATGATGTGCTTCATGTCATGATATCATTATGATAATACAATGCTTGTAATATTGAGATTGGTGTTATTGATATATACATTGTGGTGCTTTGTTGGGTTGTGGATGTGTTGTTAGGAGTTGTTTTGGTGTTACTCTGGCATATGGATATGCCCAATTACAGGGGAGACTCTGCCGAAATTTCTGAACAATTTGGGAGTTAGTAAAATTTAGGGATTGAGACGTGCGAAAGAAGAGATACGTTATGTTATGTATTTGAGGGAGGACTTTACTTCTCATTCAAGGGCGAATGATCCTAAGTGGGGGAGAATATAACACCCCGAAAACCTTTTGAAGTACTTCACCACTATCAAAAAAGTTGATGTGTGCGTAGGCACGAGTTGTTATAGCCAGTTGAGACTAATACCGTGTGTTGATGTGAAAATCAGGCCTTTGAAAATGTTTGGAGTGTAAGAAATTTGTTTTAAAGTTTATAAGTATAGATGAAAGAAGTAATCTTCAACTGAGATGGCGTTGTCGGATCCATGTTAAATTTGCGGTGACGTAGAATCACCCCCAAGTAATGTGTGTAAAAATGCACTCAATAATTTAATGTCCTCAGAATAATTCTTGGCACGTTCGAGGGCGAACGTATGTTTAAGAGGGGGAGAATATAATGACCCGACTTGTAATTTTAAGAATTTATGCCTCGTACATCGACTTAAGGTCCCAAACAACTTCGTAATATGTATTATGACTTGTGTGCAAAATTTGAGGTCAATCGGACTTGATTTGCTATGTTTCGGCATCGAACCTAGAATGTTTCGACATCGATTCTTCAAGAATACGTGGTATCACATTAAGCAAATAAGCTCCAAATTCAGTATTTATTGAAGAATTAGATCCGTATTGAAATTTTGGAGCCATAGCAAAAAGAATCGTCGAATTCGGACATCGTATGAGAGAGTTATGCCCATTCCCATATCAGGAATAATTTTCCGTCGCCTTCAGCGCCCAGGGTAGCGTGGGGCGCTAGCCCTGGCGCTGGGATGCTTAAAGGTACTGGGAATAGTGCCACAGGCAGCGCCCCATGCAACCTGTGGTGCCTGAAACAGCTGAGACCCTATAAACGGGGATTTTCTACCATTTTTGACAAAAATAGAGTTGGGAAGCTCGGTTTGGGGGATTTTCACGAGTAAACATTGGGGTAAGTTTTCCTTATCCTATATTGATGATATTTTATGATTCCATACTAATTTACATCATGAATCCGTGAATTTATGGAAGAAAAATCAGATTTTTTGTAAACTCTTCCAAAAATGTAAAAAGAAGATTTAAAGGTCAATCCGATATCGGAATTTGATAAAATTGGTATGGGTGGAATCGAAATTGAATGAGTTGTCGGATTTTGTGAGTTTCATCGGATTCTGAGACGTGGGCCCCACGGACGATTTTTGAGTTAAATTTCAGATTTTGCTAGAAAATTAGTATTTTCACATGGAATTAATTCCTACGATTCGTGTTAAGTATATTGAATTGTTTGTGACTAGATTTGAAGCTTTCTGACACTAATTTGCGAGGCAAAGGTTTATTGGAATCTTGCAATTTGTTGCGAAACTAGGTAAGTATCTTGCCTAACCTTGAGTGGGGGAATTACCCCTTAGGTATCGAGTCTTATTGCCATTTGTGAAATGTGAAAAGTCGTGTACGCGAGGTGACGAGTACGTACTCGGGCTTATATGTGCAAAATTGATTGGGTTAAAGTCTTAGGCATATTTTGTAGTAAATTGGATAATTGTTGGCATTTATTAAATCATATATTTTTCATGCCTCAATTCGCATTTGTTGAATTTATTTTTATATGACAATTTGATGTGGTTATTGCTTGTATATTTATGTGAATTCCGTGAGTTGGGTGATTTGATATTTTCTGGAAATAATTATATTATGAATTTTCCATCTGCAAATAATTAATGAAATAAGTTTAAACCGAGGCGCTATATAATTATCAAAAATTTAGATTAATGAAAGTGTTGACCTATACTGAGTATTTTCCATCTCTGTTGTTGTTTTTAGGTTTTATACACATTGTGTGGAGCCTTGGGCTATTTGTTGTGAAATTAATTAATTTTGTTATATCTTTGGAATTTGTTGTGGCCATTGGGCAAATTGTGATATGAATTAATTTTGTTATGTTGTCGGGATAATATTCCGTGTAAATTATTGTGTTATTTGAGTTATTATTTTGAGGATATAAGGGTGGCATTTCACTGTTGATATTATTTGGGTATAAGGGTGGCATTTCACTATTGTTATGTATGTTGGGATATTGTCTGGGCGGAGCGATAGGGGTGGCTATAGAAGAGATAAAGGTGGCTACAGGAGAGATAAGGGTGGATATTGATATTGTCAGGGATAAGAGAGGCTATTACAGGAGTGATAAGGGTGGCTATAAAAGAGATAAGGGTGGCTATTATCAGAGATGATATGTGATGATCTGGGGTTATTGCGTTGGTAATTTTCATGTGATGTTGTGATTTTTCTTGTGTTTATTTTTATACCTTGTGCAATTTATCTTGTTGTTGGTAAATTGATAATAGTCTGATCTATGTGTAACGATTCAGTTTTGAGTATTACAACTCCGTTCCGTTATTTACTGCTCAATTTATGCTTTACAGTTGTAATATGACTTTCCGGGGTAACTGATTTGGGCCAGGTGAGGTTTTGAAATGAATTGAGACACTTAGTCTTCAAATATGGAAGCTTAAGTTGAAAATAGTTGACCGGAAGTTGACTTATGTGTAAATGACCTCGGAGTAGAGTTTTGATGATTCCAATAGCTCTGTATGGTGATTTCGGACTTAGGAGTATGCCTGAATATTTATTTTGAGGTCCGTAGCTAAATTAGGCTTGAAATGGCGAAAATAGGAAATTTAAGTTTGAAAGTTTGACCGGGGAGTTGACCTTTTGATATCGGTGTCGGAATCCGATTCTGGAAATTAAAATAGGTCCATTATGTTATTTATGACTTGTGTGCAAAATTTGAGGTCAATCGGACTTGATTTGATAGATTTCGGCATTGAATATAGAAGTTGAAAATTCTTAGTTTTATTAGGCTTGAATTGGGGTATGATTCGTGGTTTTAGCGTTGTTTGATGTGATTTGAGGTTTCGACTAATTTCGTATCGTGTTTTAAGACGTGTTGGTATGATTGAATGGGGCCCCGATGGGCTCGGGTGTGTTTTGG
Source organism: Nicotiana tabacum (assembly GCF_000715075.1). Taxonomy (NCBI): domain Eukaryota; kingdom Viridiplantae; phylum Streptophyta; class Magnoliopsida; order Solanales; family Solanaceae; genus Nicotiana; species Nicotiana tabacum. The sequence continues at coordinate 23,808,921 of NC_134091.1, forward strand.
ATCACTGGTTGAGAAACTAGTTATGTTAAGGATTTAGAGTTTGACCATGGTCAATATCGGATCAAGATGACCTCTTTTCGGCGTTTTGAATGCGCGGACAGGTTCGTAGCGTGTTTATGATTGAAACGCATATATGATTTGTGTCCGGGAGGTTCCGAATGAGTTTTGGGTGCTAAAACGAAAATTCTTTTGTTGCTAATTTTCTTGTGTAAAATAATTACGAAAATATCATTTTTATCCCTTAAATTTTCAAATTTCATTTAAATCTTCAAAATATCATATCTCCCTCATTTTTAAGGCCAAATTGGGTGATTCAAAAGCCTAACTTGACTGAAATTTCACAAGGAATCCATTGGAGGCATCAAAAGATAATTTCGGGATTTTTTGGCATACGAAATGAGGCAGAACAACATAAGCATGTAATGATCCAACGGTCTATTTTTAGTTTTAGAGATTGAAATTCTATGTCGAGACATCCGGGAGTTTGATAATGAATTATAGGAATGATCTGAAAAGTTTGGTCTAATTTCATCAAGTCGCTATTGGGTTTTTAGCGCGAAATATGAGTTAATTGTTTAACAAGCGAAATTAACATCACATTGAGCAAAGGAGCTCCTAATTGAGTTTCGATTGAAGGACTAGGTTTGTATTATTATTTGTGACTCATAGGAACAAGAATCATCGAATTTCGAGTTCGTATGATGGAGTTAGAGCCTTTTTAGTAAAAATAAATATTGCTGGTGCAACAGGTTCTGGTGCGCACCTTTAGCGATCAGATTTGGCACTTTTAGCGATTGAAATTGGGTTTTTAGCGACCATAATAGTGTTTTTATTGAGCACTTTTATTTTTTTTTTATCTCATTTCAACATTTTTGGACGATAGAACACGGCTTGGGGCGATTTTTGAGGAAAAATCACGGGAAATCTTGAGGTAAGTCACTTGTGATCTTTTCTACTCCATAATATTGAATTATCATCGAATAATTCAACTAGATTACATGATTTTGAGGTGTAAATCGTGGATTTAGTCCTAGGGATTTGAAAATAAGATTTGAGGATTTGGAGGTCGAGTTGATGTCAAAATTTGGTAAAATTGGTATGGTTAGACTCGTGGTTGAATAGGCTTCGAATTTTATAAATTTTGTCGGGTTCCGAGACGTGGTTCCCACAGGCGATTTGTGAGTTAAATTTCGAATTTTGTTGGAAAAATTAGTATTTTCTTATGGAATTAATTTTAATAATTTGCATTGACTGAATCGAATTAATTGTGGCTAGATACGAGGCTTTCATAGACCAATTCACGAGGCAAGGGCATTACGGAGAAGAAATTATACGGTTTGAGGTAAGTAACACTTCTAAACTTGGTTATGAGGGTATGAATCCCCGAATTTAGTATTATATAAATTGTTTGGAGGTGACGCACACGATCGGTGATGAGCGTGCGGACGTGCACCATAGAAGTTGTGATTTGAATAAATTCTGTGAAGTTGTAAAATTTAAAAATCATGTTATTATTCGCATATTCTCCACGTGTTAGAGAAATTTAGTAGAGACTCGTATTAAAGATCACGTTTAGCTACGTGCCGATATTTTAGGACCCATAGGGTCGTGTTGTTGTTGAATTAATTATTTTAAAATGGACATTTCATACTCAGTCATGCTCATCCATTATGAGGATATTTATGGGATCGAGGCTGCCTGCTTGAAGCAGGCCATATCAGCTTTATATATATATATATATATATATATATATATATATATATATATATATATATATATATATATATATATATTATTATTATTATTATTATTATTATTATTATTATTATTATGGGATCGGGCTGCACGCCACAGCAGGCCTTATAGGCTTTAATGTTCTGGATCGGGGCTGCACCTCGTATCAGGCCTTATTGGCTTTATTATTACATGGATCAGGGATGCCCGCTTGTAGCAGGCCTTATAGGCTTTATTATTATATGGATCGGGGCTGCCCGCTTGCAGCAGGCCTTATAGGCTTTGTTATTATACGGATCGGGAATGCCCGCCTGCAGTAGGTCATATTGGCTTTGTATACGCTTGGACTGAAGGAGCCCCTCCGGAGTCTGTACACACCCCCAATGAGCGTAAATGATTATATATTCAGGATGGACTTCCCAAGGTATGGACTTGCCTTACTTATTTATATTGTGATGAATTTTTCCTAGACATGGATCTTGTCTGTATCATTTATATTTGGGGATAAATTACCCCAAGGCTGGATTGACCTTATACGGTACTGAGTGATTGACTGTTAGTCGATGTGTATATATATACAGGATGGAATATCCCTGGGTTGGATTGGCCATAAACAGTACCGAGTGACCGAATGATTAGTGACCAGTAGTACATGAGGTCTTTCCATTGAGATGTCACATTCCTTATATCAAGCAAAATTGATCTATTTTGCTAGTACTGAGTTGAACTATTGAACTTGAAAGCATGCATACATTTCTGTACCATTATTTATGTACTGGACTGTACCAGCGGAGCTCGTCACTACTTTCAGCCTACAGGTTAGTCTTGTTACTTATTGAGTTGGTTGTACTCATACTACACTCTACACCTCGTGTGCAGATCTAGGTGCTTTCGGACATGGTAATTGTTAGATCTCAGAGTGCTATCCGTTGGAGACTATCAAGGTAGATGTCTGGCGTCCGCTGACCTTGACTCTCTCTTTCTCTCAGTTATTATACTGTTCTATACCGTCAGACGGTATTTTTATCAGTCAGACTTTGTATTCATATTAGATGCTCATGTACTCAGTGACACCGGGTTTTGGGGAGTGTTTATATCTATATTTGTGAGATTTCTTTTGATGAATTTAAATATTATGTTTTCAAATTTAAAAGATATGGTATTTTATTGAGATTGTCGGCTTACCTAATATTGAGATAGACACCATCATGACAGGTGAGATTTTGGGTCGTGACACTATGTTGAAATTGGGAGCCTGTGGTTATTGCCAGGCGGATTATGAAATGAAATGTGGGCACGAGGTGCCGTGAGTAAATAATGATGATATTGGTAAGTGAACTGTCCGTGCAGTTGTGATATAAAATGTGGGCACGAGGTGCCATGAGTAAATAATGATGATATTGGGAGGTTGTTATATTTGTTTCCGCTTTTGGTTTCAAAAGAAAATGGCTCGAAATATAATTGTAATCGGCTTACCTAGTCTTAGAGACTAAGTTTCATCACGATGCCTGTGATGAGATTTTTGGGTCGTGACAGGATAAGACAATATTGTAGAGTGTATACGTTTGGTAACTACATTTGATTGCTTACATCTGAAAATAGATTATTCATACGTTTTTCAAGTATTATTTCTTAAACTAACTAGAGAGAGACCTGGAAATTTATTTATATAAACTAAGATTTGATTTTCTCCTGGATCGTTACATGGTTGACCTCAGAGGCGGATCCGGGATTTCAAGAGAATGGGTGTACTACTGTGAAAAAATGGATCTAGAATTTATATTTGACTAGTTTAACTTTAGTTTCTTACCATGACCCACTACATTTTTAAAATTACTAGTTTTAGTGTATGTGCGTTGCATGTGTACATCGCGTCAATTACTATAAAGCGTGTAAAAAAGAATAAATTATTGAAAAATAGCAATTGATGTTAAAATAAATGTGATATTTGTTTAAATGATTACAATAAATGTTATTACATTAATACAATAATTGAATTCAATATCTTCAAAATATATAAAGATGATGAATTTAGTTGAATTAGTTATATAGTATTTGGAGTTTTGGGTTTTTATTAATTATTATATAGATATATGTTATGTTGTTATATCACACGCAACATCTCTTTTATTAATGTTATATTCATAATATCATAATACAATAAAATAATAAATTAATTCTTAATTGTGGACAAATAGGTATTTTCTATGCAATTAAGCACACAGTCTTTCAATTGGTATAAATGTCACGACCTAAAATCTCACTTGTCGTGATGGCGCCTATCTCAATACTAGACAAGCCGAAAATCTCAATAAACCACAATTTCTCCTAAGTTTGAAAATATAATATTTCAATAAAATCCATAAATCCTACAATTACTGATACAACCACTCCCAAAACCTGGTGTCACTGAGTACATAAGTATCTAATCTGAATACAAGTCTGGAAAATACGGTCTATAATAGTCCGAGACTAAATACAATAAACAAGGAGATAAGAAAGAAGAGACAAGGTCTGCGAAACACGGCAGCTACCTCAAAATCTCTTGAAAATCAACTGCGCGAAATGATCAACACCCGCTATGTTAGGAACACCTGGATCTGTACAGAAGTGCAGGGTGTAGTATGAGTACAACCAACTCAGCAAGTAACAATAATAACTAAGGAACTTAAGATAATGACAAGCTACACAGTCATAGTTCACTTTCAGTAGTTCCAGCAAAGAATAGGCATGCTTTCAAATCCGGAAGTTTAAGTCAAATCAATTTTATACAGTTCAATTTCAAGTAATCCGAATATAAATTCTTTCAGAGATTTCACAACAATGACAGATAGCAACCAAGTGCAACAACAAATGCAAAGCAAGTACAGCCTCTCAGGCAACAGTCACTCAACTTATCATAACAGCTCAACCACTCGGCTCTCAGCCCTCAGCACTCACACTCAATAGGTACCCGCGCTCACTGGGGTGTGTACAGACTCCGGAGAGGCTCCTACAGCCCAAGCGCTATAATCTGCACGTCAACTCACATGCTGCACGGATAACTCATGTGCTATAATATCCTGCACGGACAACTCACGAGCCATAATATCCTTACCTCACCGACAGGCCCTTGGCCTTACTCAGTCCTCAACCTCTGAAGTCTCTCGGGCTCTCAGAAATCACAAAGATCAGCCCAAACAAAGATAACATAGTATATCAACAAATATCCAGAAAGACTGAGGTATAATACACAAGAAAAATCATGACTGAGTACAAGACAACAATTAGTAAATAATTCAACAAGTACGCGACCTCTACGGGTCTCGACAGTACTATAACATAGTCTAAGCATGATTTATAGTCAAATTTCTTCAACACATAGAGATCATATAGCTAATAATGAATTATTCAACTTTACAGTTTTTTGGGACGGACGAAGTCACAATCCCCTCGGTACACGCCCACACGCCCGTCACCTAGCATGTGCGTCACCTCCAAAATAATCACATGATACGAACATCCGGGGTTTCATACCCTCAGGACCAGATTTAAAACTGTTACTTACCTCAACCCGTGTAATTATTTATTCCTCTATGCCCTTTCCACGAGAATTGGTCTCCGAACGCCTCGTATCTAGCCACAATTAATTCGATTCAGTCAATACAAATTATTGTAATTAATTCTATAAGGAAATACTAATTTTTCCAATAAAATCCGAAATTAACTCAAAAATCGCCTGTAGAGCCCACTTCTCAGAACTCGACAAAAGTTATAGAATATGAATATCCATCCAACCATGAGTCCAACCATATAAATTTCACCAAAATCCGATATCAACTCGACCCTCAAATCTTCAATTAAAGTCTATGAAGAATTCTACCATTTTCAACCCAATCCTTACCCATTTGAACTTAACAATCCTTCCACAATCTTATTAGTATGTATACATAATACTCTTATACCCAAGAATCATACTATTAATCACCCATCTTTACTCCAAACCCGAAATTGAAGAATTGGGGAAAGAAATTCTTACCTCTTTGAAGCCCTAGTAAGATCCTTATGAAATCTTCAAACCTTGAACAAGATTTGATGGTATAATGACTAAGTCTTCACTTTCTCTCTCTAAAATACTCTCACCTCTCTCTAAATTATTAGATGAAAAATCTTCAAAATGACCCTGTCATGACCCAATTTCACCTATAGGTCGTGATGGCTCCCAACACTACGGCTAGGCAAGCCAACTTAATAAATTGAGCATTCATTGACAAAATTTAAAACCAAGAGAAATAATAAAATCCAAATTCTACCAATGTGTGTGCCAAGACCTGGTGTCACAAGTGTATGAGGATCTAGTAGATTATACAAAATCTCAAATGCTGTCTGAAATAAAAATAGACAGTATAAAAATACAAAAGTAAGTATCAAGCCTAATCTCGAAGTGGTAGAGACGAGATGGCTGACTTTGACACTCACTATGGGTCAATAATAATAATTGAAATACAACTAGGATATTTAAATCAGCATGATTTACATAATTTAAAATAATTTATTTAATCAGCGAAAATAATTAAATTTCTTCAAATGCAACAATTCTCAATATATTAATTAAATTCCTTCAATTCAAATAATTTCTAATTTATCAATTAAATATCATTTACAGGAATAACAATTAATTCTTTAACAAGCAAGAATAATAATTCATTAAATTCCAAGGATTTTTCAATTTATCAATTAGCTTCGCAAGCTGAAATAAGCTATTAAAGTATCGTATAATTATTATTATTATTATTAAGCACGATTTCTGCTGAGGACGTACGGCCCGATACAGAGTGTCGTGTACACTGCCGAGGGGCGTGCGGCACGATCCATAGATGCATCTATCCTGCCGAGGCGTTCGGCCCGCTCCACAAGAAAGGAGGATATTTTCTTATGTGCCTCCGGACGGAGAGTATATTTATTATGAGATAAGTACGGGAGGAGAGCAATTTCTTTTAATAATTAATTGATTTAAACAGAAAATCAAGCATATGAGATTTTCATCCTTTAATGACTTTTTATCTAACAATTCACAATATATTCATATATATCAATTAATATTAATTAATCAAGGAATATAATTTACACAAATAATTCATACTTTGAGTCCTAAACAACTCGGACTTTAGCATTTATAGTAGCTACGCATGGACTCTCGTCACCTCGTGCGTACGTAGCCCCCGCAATTATCAATAATTATCCAATTTAATACTTACGGGATAATTTCTCCCTCACAAGATTAGACAAGAGACTTACTTCGTCTCAAAGTCCACTTTCCAATTATCGCGTCGCATAAAATTCTCGATTCAATACCGAAAAATCCGAAACTATCCAAAAGTATATAAAATAATTAATATATGTTCAATAATTCGAAATTCATCTATTAATTAAATTACTCTATCCAAAATGGTAAATTCCTAAAATTCATCCCGGGCCCACGTGCCCGGATTTCAAAACAATTTTCGGATGAAAACGTTACCCATAATCTCAAGAACTCAAATATATAATTACTATCCAATTCCATAACCATTTTCGTGGTTAAAATCTCATTTTTATAAAAATCTAGATTTTTCACCTAAACCCTTGATTTCTAAGATTTACTAGTTATAATCTACCTATAATCTATGTATTTAACTCAAGGAGTGTGGAATTAACTTACCTTTCAATTGCTAGCTGAAACCCCCTTCTCAAAAGCTCTAAAATCGCCCGAAAATAGAGGAAAAATGGGCTTAAAATGTCTGAGCCCCGACTTTTTAACCATTCTGTCCAAACAGATTTTTCGCACCTGCGGAAGGTGTTAGCACCTGCGGAAAAGTCTCGCAGATGCGAGATTTTTCCTCTTGGACTGGCTCCGCACCTGCGCCCAAAAGACAGCACCTACGCGTCCGCTTCTGCGCCTAATTCTTTGCATCTGCGATGGCCGGGCAGATTCTCCCCTTCGCACCTGCAGCTGGTGGCTCGTACCTGCGAGCTCGCACCTGCGGCTGACCATGCGCAGGTGCGATCATACCAGAAGCTGGAAGCTTCAGCTCTTCTTCAAAATTCCAAAATTGATCCGAGCCTCGTCCGGTTAACACTTGGGGACCCCGGAGCCCCGCTCGAACATACCAACAGGTTTGAAATCATAAAACGGACTCGCTCGAACTCTCGGAACGTGTAAAACAACATCAAATCTAAGAATCACACCCCAAACTAAATTGAATCAAACTTAAGAACTTCAAGTCCTTCAATTTACTTCCTATACGCCGAAACGTACTTAAACTATCCGGAATGATACGAAACTTTGCGTGCAAGTCTTAAATCACTATATGGAACTATTCCCAAACTCGAAATTCCAAACAGACTTCAATTTCTCAAAAACAACCTACTCCAAACCAAATTTAAATAACTTTAAACTTTCAAATAATTGATTTTTACTATTAAGCATCAAAATGCTCTCGGGTTATCCAAAACTCGATTCGAACATACGCCCAAGTCCGAAATCATCATACGAACCTATTGGAACCGTCAAATCCTGATTCAGGGGTCGTTTTCTCAAAATGTTGACCAAAGTCAAACTTAGCCTTTTAAGGCAACTTAAGGAACCAAGTGTTCCGATTTCAACCCACACACTTCCAAATCCCGAACCAACCATCCCCACAAGTCATAAATTAATAAAAGTATGCTCGGAGAGTTTTATTTTAGGAAATGGATTTCTAAAAGTTAAAATGACCGGTTGAGTCATTACAGACCCCTAATAGTATTTTATAAGAATGTGGCCGGGTTTATAAAACCAGAAAAATAAAACTCCAGAACAGGTTCTGCGGTCGCATATGCGATCGCATAACAGGTATGCGGTCCCATACCGGCCGCATAATTTGGCCTCCAAAGCTGGGCGTTACTGACCCGGTTTGCGGTCATTATGCGGTCCGCATACTTGTTCTGTGGTCGCATAATGCACCGCAAAATAGGTCTGCGGTCGCATAGTGCACCGCAGATTTTTCTCAAATCTTGCCCCTCTCCTGGTCCACTTTGTGACCATTATGCGGTCCGCAGAGTGATTCTGCGACCGCATAGTGGTCGCAGAAATGACCCTTTTCCGACAAAATTTTCCTTTACACATCGATGCATTGTTCAACCCAAAAAGTTCGAGCTGCGGCGAGCTTTACAAAACCTTGATTTCCTTAGCAAATATTCTCCGGGTCACTACACATACGTCAACATCCAGTCAACCTTTTCAACTAAATTTCCAACATGAAAATTCATTCTTCCAAGCTAATTCCGAAATACCTTAAAAATTAAAACCGACAATTCACACAAGTCATAATACCTCGTAGGAAGTTATTCAAGACTTTAAATAGTTGAAAGGAGCGTGAATGCTCAAAACGACCGGTCGGGTCGTTACAATAAATAAAGTCTAAAAACTTTATGATAATCATTGTGTAAGGAATAAATTAGTTTTCTATTTTATTGGACAATACAAAAATAAAATCTAATTTTAATTTATCAAGATTCTAATATAAATATTTTATGTAGAAAAATGAGGTTAATTTACTTTATAACAAAAGATATTAAAAGTTTAAAAACGTGTTCTGTTCTTTTCTTTTCTTTTTTCCTTTCTTGGGTTTAGTCTAACACTAATTTTTTTATTTAAATATTTATATGTATGTTTTTAGCATGTGAAATTTGTTCTTTGTAACATAAGTATATAACACTCTTATTTGTTCATTTAAAGGTCATCAAAAGCATATATACAATAAGTTAACCTCTTCTTATGTAAAAATATTGGCCAGATTCTTATTGGTCTAAGTCTAACTTCCTTCTATACATATTCGTCAAAGACCAAATTAAAGTACATTACCTTAAACTCATTCTAAATAAACTCTGCCATTGACAATTTTGCAATTTTAAAATCATGTTCATTAAGATAATTTTTCAAATTTATAGTTGTTTCAAAGTTTCAAGTATATTAATTTATTTAAAGTTTAAATATCAGTTATAGTTATAATTTTATATAGTATGGACGTAGATTACTTTATTTTTAAAATTAACATTAATAATAATTCTGACTTCTAGAAATTTATACCTAAAGTTAAATCAAAACTCTTTAAAAATAAAAGGAAAACAAATTAACATGCATTGGTGATGCCTTTTAGGTAATCAATTGTTGAAAGTATTTGTAAAAGAAAAAAATACTATGAATTATATACATCAGAGGCTAAGGATACGCATTAAACTCCCAAAGCATGTTTAAAGTCCGCAAGGATATAATGTTGGTTTAAGGAAAGAATTGAAGTAAAGTAAATTTTAATTGAATTTGAAGTCCCAAATATTAGGACCTTCTATGTAGTTTAAATAAGATTTTTTTTAAAAAAGCTTTAGTTGATTTTGAATTCCTAAATATTAGAAAAATAATTAAATAATTATAAAATCTATTTTTAAAGTGATCTAGTATAAAATCTTTTTTTAAAGGGTAAAAAAGATTAACAATATTTCACTAAGGACCTTCATATTTTTATATAGTATAGATATAGATTACGCGCGTTGTATGTGTTCCCCTATGATTGAATATTTAAAAGTTTAACATACATATTATTTAAAATATGTTCGAATGTAAAATAAATTTTTTAAATTATAAGTTTCTAAAACGATGAATGCTTAATAAAGGAACCTTATGTAACCTTTTCCTTTTCATTCCTACAATCAAAGAGTAGAATACAAGTCTGTTTAGGCTTCTAAAATTAGAAGCCTATAAGAACTTATATTCTACCGTTTAATTGAGGGAAAGAAGAGGAAATTTTTTAAAGTTTCCTTTTTTTTCTTTTTGTGTTTGATAAGCAGGAAAGTTTTTGAAATATTCTTACATAAAACAGACAACTTCCTTCATATGCAGTTTTGAAGGATTTGTAGTTAAAGTTAAATTCTAAAATATAAGTTTAGCCCTAAATATTAGAGTATGATTTTTTTATTTAGATGCAAAGATCTAGAAAAGTCAAAGTGGTATATTTATAATAAACACCAAAATTCGCGTCACATAATAAAGTTAAAAAATAAATAAAGAGAATAATAAAATTTTAAAGATTAATTATTATTACAAATCCAATACAAGTGCGGTTACGAAAGGTAAAAAGTTGATTAGCTATGTTAATTTGAGTACTTTTCAGTTAAACTAGACCTAATAAATCCCTTATCAAGAAGTTCCTGAAGCTGCTCTTTCAATTCCTTCAACTCAGTTGATGCCATACGATACGAAGGAATAGAAATGGGCTGAGTGCCCGGTGCCAAGTCAATACCAAAGTCAATATCCCTGTCGGGCGGCATACCCAGCAGGTCTGTAGGAAACACATCCGGAAAATCTCAACAGAATCAATAGAAGGAGTATCAGCACCAACATCCCTCACAAAGGCCAAATAAGATAAACAGCCCTTCTTAACCATCCACTAGCCTTCAAATATGAAATCACTCTGCTGGGAACATAGTCTAGAGAACCTCTCCACTTAATCCTTGGTAACCCCGGCATCACCAACGTCACAGTCTTAGCGTGACAATCTAGAATAGCATGACATGAAGACAACCAATCCATACCCAAGATCACGTCTAAATCAACCATACTAAGCAATAAGTATAGATACATGAACAGATGAAACTAAGGACTCACGTGGCATATCCAGATAATGAGCAAAATACGATGATACATACGAATAAGTGGAACCGGGGTCAAATAATATAGAGGCATCCCTGTGGCATACTGAGACAATACCTGTGACCACTGCATCTGAAGCAACAATATCTGGTCTGGCAGGAATAGAATAGAATCGGGCCTGACCGCTACCTGATCGGCCTCCCCCTCTAGGGAGACCTCTAGCTGCCTAGGCCCTACCACAAGCTGGTTAGGCGGGTAGTGAAGTAACTGGTGCTGAAGTCATAATCTGACTCCTCTGCTGAGCTGGACCTCCCGAAAGGCGGGGACAATGTCTCTTTATGTGACCTTAATTTCCATACTCAAAACAACTCCTCCCTGCAAATGGCGGTGAATATTGAGGTGGGACCCGAGAACTAGATTAACTATCAGAGGGACCTGGTACAGATGAACCCTGAACTGATGGTGCACGAGACGAGCTCTGAGCTAGAAGGGCACTAAGAGATGACTGGCTCTGATGAGCACTGTATGAACCATGGCTAGATGATATACCACGGTGAACCAGATGAGCCATCTTGGCGTGCCTATAAGGACGTCCTCTGTTGTGGTGGAACTGACCCCTAGAAGGAATACCGCTGAAACCACCCGATCTACGAGGCCTCTTGGCCTCCCTCTCTCCACGGTCCTGACTCCGGACCATCTCTATCTGCCTAGCAATATCGACCACCTCGTCGAAGGTAGTACCAGATACCCTCTCCCTAGTCATGAGCAACCACAGCTGATACGTGAGGCCATCAATGAACCTCCTAATCCTCTCCCTATCAGTGGGAACCAACCAAACTGTGTGACGATCCAACTACAAAAACCTCATCTTGTACTAGGTCACAGACATGCCATCCTGACGAAACTGCTCAAACTGTCTACGCAGCTCCTCCCTACGAGACTGTGGCACAAACTTCTCCAAGAAGAGAACGGAGAACTCATGCCATGTAAGTGATGCTGCACCGACTGGCCCGCTCCTCTCATAGGCCCTCCACCATCTGAAAGCAGCCCTAGTAAACTGAAAAGTAATGAATAAGACCCCACTGGACTCTAGAATACCTGTCGTGCGAAGAATCTGCTGGCACCTGTCCAAAATGTCATGGGCATCCTCAGACTCAGCCCCACTGAATGATGGAGGCTGGAGCCACCCAAACCTCTCAAGTCTCCTCTGCTCATCATCAGTCATAACGGGACCCACCTGGTCCTGAGCAACAACAACCGGCTGGACTGGTAGTACCCCCGGTGTCTGAAATCCCTACATTACTTGCTCTGGAGTATGGGCGGCGGGGGTATGAGTACCTCTCCCGACCTGAGAAGTGGCTGGTGCGGCCTGAGCCGAAACCACCTGAGCAAGGCCAGTGCAAACAGTCTATATCCGGGCCATAGACTCTTGAAGGCCTAGAATCATAATGGGCACAACTGGTGCCTGAGCTGGCCCCGCTGGCTCAACCACATCCGGAACATGCTCCTGAGTTGGAGCAGCTGGTGGATCTGCAGGTGCTGCTCTAGCTACTGTACGAGCTGCACCTCTGCCCCTACTGCGGCCCCGACCTCGACCTCGACCTCTCGTGTCCAGCTGGTGGTACTGGTGGCTGGACATCCTATCCGGTTGTACGTGTTCTCACCATATGTGAGAGAATAGAACAACATAAATTTAGTGACCGGAATCAACAAATTCGCACGACAAGAATACAAGAATGTAAAGTTTCCTAAGGGTTCGGTAGCCTCTCGAAGATAAGTACAAACGTCTCTGTACCGATCCGCAAGACTCTACTAAACCTGCTCGTGACTCGTGAGACCTATGTAACCTAGGCTCTGATACCAACTTGTCACGATCCAAATCCAACCTGTCGTTATGGAGCCTATCATGGTACTAGGCAAGCTGACTATGCAGGCATTTCCAACACTCTAAAGCTTTGAAAGAAACAAAAGCAGTTAAAATTAAGGAAAACCCTTTTAAAAATAGAGTAAGAAATCATAATTCCATACAAAATCTCTCCCAAAATCGGGGCGTCACCGAGTACATGAGCATCTACATAAAGACATGGTCTAATACACCATCTAGGTAATAAAACTGAAACATAAAATGAAAGATAAGGAGGAAGAGTCAAAGTTTGTGAACGCCAAGCAGCTACCTCGATAGTTTCCGAAAATTCAGACTCCATAACTCAGCACTCGTCTTGACTAGAAGCACCTGGATCTGCACACGAGGTGTAGGGTGTAGCGTGAGTACAAGCAAATCTAACCTTTGGACTGAACGGTAGTGACGAACTCAGCAGGTACAGTTCAATATAGAAATAACAGTACTTCAATGTAGGCATGCTTTCAAGTTCAACAGTTAAATTCAATTCAAGTAAAATAGATCAATCGTAAATGATATGAGGAGTATTACCTCTCTAAATCTACATGCTAATGCACATACTGTATGTGATGCACTACGTTGAAAGCCTCGTGTACTCACACTTTCAGAATACTCAATCACTCAGTATTGTATATGACCAATCCAGCCCAAGGAAGATCTATCCCATAAATATATATACATCAACTAACAGTCAGTCACTCAGTACTGTATAAGCCAATCCAACCCAGGGGAAGATCCATCCCTAAATATAAATGATTCGGACAAGATTCATGTCCAGGGAAGATCCATCTCTCAATATAGTCAGCTGTGCATACTGGGGTATGTACAGACTCCGGAAGGGCTTCTTCAGCTCAAGCGCTATAATAAGCCAGATCCAGGTATAAATCAATAAAATATATTGCGGCGTGCAGACCGATCCCATAACTGTCGCTCTCAATCAGGCCCTCGGCCTCACTCAGTCTCTATCTCTCTCTCTCTCTCTCTCTCTCTCTCTCTCTCTCTCTCTCTCTCTCTCTCTCTCTCTCTCTCTCTCTCTCTCTCTCTCTCTCTCTCTCTCTCTCTCTCTCTCTCTCTCTCTCTCTCTCTCTCGGGCTCACAATGTCATGAAACTAGCCCAAAAATAATGATATGAGGTATCAGTAAATAACAACAGAGATTGAGATATGATATGCAATGAATAAATAATACTAAGTACGAAATTGTAATATAATCAATAAGTTGACAGCAAGAAACGACCACTATGGATCCCCAACAGTACCAACATATAGCCTAAACATGATTTCTAGCATGATTGGTAGCATAATTACTTATCACAGGATGAAAACACAGATATCAACAAGACAAATCCATTATACAGTTCCATGGAATCGACCAAGTCACAGTTCTTATGGTGCGCGCCCACACATCAGTCACTTGGCGTGCGCGTCACCTCAACCCCAATCATATAACACATAATTCGGGGTTTCGAACCCTCAGGGCCAAGTTTAGAAGTGTTACTTACCTCAATACGAGCAAATCTCTACTCCAACACACCTTTGCCTCGCGAAAGGGCCTCCAAATACCTCGAATCTAGCCACAAACAATGCGATACAATCAACACAGGCTAAAGGAATTAATTCCATAAGGAAATACTAAGTTATTAATTAAAAGTAAAAAGTCGACTCAAAGGTCGGCCATCAGGCCCACGTCTCGAAATTCGATAAACGTCACAAAACCTGAAAGCCCATTCAACCACGAGTCCAACCATACCAAATTTACCAAAATTCAACACCAAATCGCCACCCAAATCCCCAAATCAAACTCTCCAAATCTCTAGGCTCAAACTCCCAAATTCCACCTTAAATACACACAAACTAGATGAAAAAATCAATGGGGAAACACTTTTATTGAATAAATTAGATCACAAGTGACTTACCTCCATAAATCCCCCGAAAATCCTCTCAAGAATCGCCAAATCCCGAGCTTGAAATGTTTAAAATGGTGAAAAATCTCGGAACCCTCGTTTATAAGACACTGCTCAGGCTTTTCGCACCTGAGGCCAAATGACCGCACCTGCGGAACCGCTTTTACTGTAAAATCCTATGCTTATGCGGAAATCACTTAAACCCCAGGGCCCCCATCTGCTCTCTAGGTACCGCACCTGCGGAGGCGCTTCTGCGGCCCACTATCCGCCTCTGCGGAACAGACCTCGCCCCTCAATCCGCATATGCGGGCTCGCAGATGGGGTTACCCCCTCGTACCTGTGCCCCGCCCCAGGCCAGCCGAGCTTCGCACCTGCACATAACCAGCCGCATCTGTGGCATCGCAGGTGCGGAAAGTCACCTCGCACCTGCGACCTCTGCCCATATCTTTCCAGGCCGTTTCTACAATTCCCTTCTCGCTTTTGCGAGCTCACAGTTGCGGTCAAAACTCCGCAGGTGCGATCGCACAAGACTGGTGCACTTCAGTAGTCTTTCAGATTTGAAATCTTGATCCGTTAACCATTCGAACTCCACCCGAGGCCCGACGCCGAAACCCATCAAATCACGTCCGATTGACCCCAAATTTTGCACACAAGTCACAAATGACACCACATACCTACTCCAACTCCTGGAATCGGAATCCGACTCCGATATCAAAAAGATCACTCCCGGTCAAACTTTCTTAAAAATTCACTTTTCGTCATTTCAAGGTTAATTCAACTACGGACCTCCAAATGACAATCCGGACACGCTCTTAAGTCCAAAATCACCCAACAGAGCTAACAGAACCATCAAAACTCCATTTCGGAGTCGTTTACATATAAGTCAACATCCGGTCAACCATTTCAACTTAAACTTTCAACCTTGAAACTACCCCGGTAAGTCACATAATAGTTATAAAATACAAAATGAACAGTAAATAGGGAAACGAGACTACAACTCTTAAAACGACCGACCGGGTCGTTATATTGGATGAGAAGATTCTGGAATGGGGCGTTACTAAAAGAAAAAAATCAAAAGGAATAACATATAAAAAGATAATAAGCCATTAATGAAAGAGGTATAGGAAAACTTTTTGAGGAACTGCGATTTTCTATGTATTTTACTGAGTAAATATTTAAAGCTGGTCGTAGACTCGTAGTTGAGGTGATGTGGCACGTCTGCATAATCAATAATTGTATATTTTTTGTTCTTTTTATTTTTTCAACAAAGCAAATAAAACCCTTCAATGGCTAGCAATTGTATTTCTTTTTTTTTTTCTTTTTTTTTTTTCCAAACAAAAGTAAAAAGAAAGTAAACTAATCCAAAGTATCTTTTCCTTATAGGTTGTGTTCATTGGAAGTAACTATTTTTACAATTCCAGAGATTGTCGTTGGTAGCCATATCACTTTTTAAAATTCTCTTACTAACAGTCGTCTTTAAAAGTCCTTTTTATCTCATTGTTTTAGTCTCTTTTCTTTCCGGGTAGAACTCCTTTGTCAATTTTTTCATCTTTCATGAATTTGCCTTATTTTTTATACATTTTCAAAAGTCTAAAAATATAATTTGAAAAACTAATGAGTGAATGATCATGATAAGATATTGAAAAAGATGTTCCATTTAAGAAAAGTCAACAATCATCTTTTCGCGTCATGATATCAACAATCATTTATCTTTTTTTATTTATCTTTTTTTTATTGGCATAAACAGACAATCATGGTGAACATTACGTTAAGAAATTATTTTTTTCCGGTTTAAATAATGTTCTCCTCTATGCCCGAGGATTGGAGGCATGTTTTTGGACATTCCAGTGCTAGGGAACCTATATAATACATGATATAATTTGGTAAAAGGTACCACAATTAACCTTTTATATTTTATACTAATTAATACGGTTTTACATATTCTTATATCTTAAAATGCAACTATCTATTATCATACGCGATTCCTATTGTGTATAAAAAGATTATACATCATGCACATCAATTTCTTCGTATAATTACCATGGTAAAAATGGATTGATCTTAATTATAAAAATAATTATTATTCAGACTAACATTAATTGCTCAGCAATTCTGGTTAAAAAATCCTAATCTAAAATGACACTAATTACGGTAGAAAAATATAATGCTAAAACCTAAAGTGACGTAAATTGTTGGGCAATTTAATTTTGGTTTTCTCGAAATACCTTTTTCTATTATAATTACGAATTTATCCAACATAAATTGTACTTACAAAGGGTAAAAAAGGTGAACGATATTTTGCTAAGAGTTTCATGCTTTTAATATAGTACTAACCTATGCGTACACGCGTTGTGCGTGTTCCCTATCTCAATAAGTATAAGATGTTAAGAAATTACATAAATATTTTATTATAAATTATTTGAGTAATGAAATAAAGATGAAAGAGATAAAATGTCTTCAAAAATCCAAGCAAGAAAGAATATAGATTATCAATTAAGCTTTCAATTTAAAGAAACACTTACAAATTAATTTTATGAAATAACTACAATTTGTAAACCTAATAATAGATACTATCTAAAAAATATTGTCTTTTATTTTTTTTGATATTGCATCCTTATTAGGTGCGATGACCCAAAATGTCATCTTATATTTTAGAACACGAATCTGCGCTCTTAAGCCTTAAAAATCTTAATTTTATCCTCTTCGATTTGCGTGCACAGTCCGGGCATATTTTCGCAAAGCTTTTATGTTGAAAATTGATGAAAATAAGAATTTATGCCTTAAAAGTTGATTTTAGTTGATTTCGGTTAATATTATTGGTAAACGGACCCGGATATGTATTTTGACGATCCCGGTGGGTCCGTATCGAATTATGGGACCTGGACGTATGCCCAGAATCAAATTCGGTAGTCCCTACCTCAAGTTATGAATTTTTGATGAAAATTAAAAGTCTAAAAATTAATTATTTTTAAGAATTGATTGATGTTTGGCATTGTTAGTGCCGAGTTCGTATTCTGGTTTCGGAGCCTGGTACAGGTTCATTATGATATTTAAGACTTGTCTGTGAAATTTGGTGTGAAACGGATTTGATTTGACGTGATTCGGACGCCCAGTTGAGAAGATATGAATTTTAAAGTATTTTTGAGAATTTTATTTTAGCGATTTGATCGCGCGAGCAAGTTCGTATAATATTTTTAGACTTGTGTGCATTTTTGATTTGGAGCCCCGAGGGCTCGGGTGAGTTTCGGATAGGCCAGGGATATTTTGGACTTTGAAAATCTGGTATTTTGCTGCAGCAGGTATTCTGGCAGGTCCTTCTTCGTGTTCGCGAAGGTACTCTCGCGAATGCTAAGAGTAAACTAGGCAGCTGATATTTTCTTCTTCACAAACGCGAAGGCTTAGTCGCGAACGCGAAGTGATGGGGGCATTACCCTTCGCGAACACGACTAGCTCCTCGCGAATGCGTAGTGTTAGGCACACATGGAGGAGGGTTGGTCGTTCCATCATCGCGAATGCGAGCAACGTCTCGCGAACGCGAAGGCCAGGGGGAGTAACCATCGCGAACGCAAGCAGGGTCTCGCGAACGCAAAAACTTGGCAGCCAGTACCCTTTGCGAATGCGACAGTGGCCTTGCGAACGCGATGCACACTGTCGCCCAGTTCATAAAACAGAATCAAACATGGGTTTAAGCCATTTCTTCAACATTCTTCAAGAACCAAACGGGTAGAGGCGATTTTCAAGAGTCATTTTCTTCCCCAAAGTGTTGGTAAGTGATTCTAAATCATTTTCTTTCAATTACCCATTACATTTCTTGAATTATCAACTTAAAATCTAGAGTTTTCATGGTAGAATTAGGGGTTAGGGTAGAAACTAGAAATTTCGGAAATTTGGGGATTTAGACCTCAATTTGAGGTCGGATTCCAAAATTACTTATATATTCGGGCTCGGGGGTGAATGGATAAATGAATTTTGGTCCGAATCTTGGGTTTTGGCCAAGCAGGCCAGGGGTCGATTTATCGAATTTTTGGAGGAAAATTTGAGAAGATTTAATTTATGCAATATAATTTATTTATTTAGCAATCTTTGATATTATTGAGTCATTTTTGAATAGATACGAGTGGTTTAGAGGTGAATTCCAAAGGAAAAGCTGTGATTGAGAATTAAGTGGCTTTTGGAGCGAGGTAAGTGTCGCGTCTAACTTTGGCTTGAGGGAATATGTATTATGTGTTTATTTGCTACGTGTTTGGTTGTTAAATACGATGTATATGTGAGGTGACGAGCATGTATGCGTCGTTGTCGAGTCATAGCATGCGAGTAAAATTCGATTCTTGTCTATTTTGTAGCCTTAAATTCTACTATCCATGCTTAGCGGGTTTTTTTTAATATGTTGGGTGACTTATATCTGGTTTCACTGAGATTTGGTAACTTTCGAATATTGATTCAAGGTTGAGGTTACATTGTGCTATTGATTATGGGTAAAATATCGGTTTCTTTGTGAT
Organism: Nicotiana tabacum; assembly: GCF_000715075.1. Lineage (NCBI taxonomy): Eukaryota > Viridiplantae > Streptophyta > Magnoliopsida > Solanales > Solanaceae > Nicotiana > Nicotiana tabacum. The sequence continues at coordinate 23,828,600 of NC_134091.1, forward strand.
ACTCCTATCTATCCGTTGTTATTGATTCTGTGCTTTGTGAGAAAGAGTGTAAAGCACGAAGGGTGATGCGTGCATGCATTATTTATATTGTGAGGAAGAGTGTAAAGTACGAAGGGTGATACCGTGTATATTATAAGAGGTTTAATGCATGAAGGGTGATGCCGTGCCGTTCTATTTATTATTTGGTGAGGTTGAGAGTAAAAACAGGAAGGGTGATGCTGTGCCATTCTATTTATTTATTTGGTGAGGTTGAGAGTAAAAGCACGAAGGGTGATGCCGTGCAGTTTTCCTTTGCTGTTTTATTCGCTCAATTCGTTTAAGGATTTTCGGTTTAATTTTGTCTTTTCATTATTCTCACTCTTTATATTGTATTCCCCTACTGTATGTCCCCTTCCCATTATTTCTGCGTTATTTTTTTATTTACTGCTGTTGCCATTAGCATGATTATACTGTTCTGGTTATATATGGGTGTCTTGTCCTAGCCTAGTCACTACTTTGTCGAGGTTAGGCTCGACACTTACCAGTACATGGGGTCGGTTGTACTGATGCTGCACTCTCCATTTTCTGTGCAGATTTTGGTACCGGCTCAGGTTGATCGAGATTTTTCTATTGGTCCGCTGTCCGGAGACTCAAAATAGATATGTCGGCATCCACCGACCTTGAAGTCCCCGTCTATCTTTTATGTCCTACTGTTTTCTTTCATTCAAACAGTTGTATTTCTTTCAGACTATTACTTGTAGTAAATTCTAGAATGCTCGTGAATTGTGACTCTAGATCCGGGTGGTAGTAATTAATATAGGTTTTATAATATTTCGCACTTCTTATATTTCATCTTAGTTAATTATTGTTATTTACTGAATGGAAATAAGGAATTGGTTTAATGATTCTCTAACGTTGGCAAGCCTAGCAAGTGAAATGTTAGGCGTTATCACGGTCCCGTCGGTAGGAAATTTCGGGTCGTGACATTAGGGAACATTAAAACCTACCAAATTAAGCTTTAAAATTAGAAATAACTACGTAAGAGTTAATAAAAAAAAATAGATACTTCATCGAGGAACATAGGCGAGAATGCTCTCCCATCTAAATTTTCAAATAATATTATAAGTCAAATAGGTGTACGACCCCTTAAACTTGGCTCCAGTTTCTATTTTAACACCTTAACTAAGCCTATTACCTATTGAATACTTTAACCTAAATCAATGTATGCCTATTAAACACAAAAGCTGACATGGCAAGAGAGCTGTATTTCACCCCCTCTTACGCGCGTGAATTTAATGGGTTTAAGATAATGTTTTTCTTTTTTTTTGTTTATATCAAAATTGACATTTTTAAAAGCAGAAGAAGAACGACAATAAATTTTATTGTCGAAATTAATGGAGATCGCCGGAATTAATAAATTTTATTGCCGGAATAAATTTTATCAAGGTTTTAACATTTACACACCAACCACGAAATCGGTAATAGACAGAACACGAACGAATCTCCGATACCACAACGATGGAAGATCGGAACAGATGGGTTGCACATTTCAGATGAAGCTGCCAAGGACAATCAATCCTATATCAATGAAAGGTATGGACAGAATTTTGCATCAAAGAATGCGTGTAAATACTTCAAGAAGGTAAAGAATGCTCAAGAGGCCCATGAAGCTTAGATCTACTTGGCCTTTTAGTACACACCTTCTATGGATTCAACTTCCGATGCAACATCCAATGATGAATCCAATTAAACTTCTTTATCAGGTATACATAATTTCAGCAACTAATCTCCCTAATACTGCCTAAGAATTACTATTTCAGTTGTGGGCAAAAAGGTTTGAATACAGTTGAGTCCAGCATAATATTGTTGTCCCTCCGGTCAAAATAACCTATTTCAGGTAGGCAGTGAATGTCAGATGATACCTCATTTTTAACAGATCTAAGCTTCACTAAAGTAGTAAATATTCAAAGGCTCAAGAGGCCCATGAAGCTGATATCCGCAAGCTACCCCCAACGCTTGCTGGGGTGCTGGACGATGATGTACTTAGGCTGGTGGGATTTCATGGAATGAAAAAAGAAAGGGGGTAGTTGGGAAGAAGATGATGGTGAGAGGGGGTGTTTAGAATAAATCTTTTTTGTTTTCAAAACTTTTTTTTGACTATTTGGGCCCAAATGCCACGTGTCTCCCTCTTATTTGTCATTTTTGCTAAGTCATTCATGTGTGAATTACACGCACCTTATTGTTTTTACTGGTTATGAGTAAAGTGTTCAATAGATCACTTTATATAATATTAAAGTGTCTAATAGGAAAAACGCTAAGTTAAAGTATCAAAATAGAAACTGGAGCCAAGTTTAAGGGACCGTATGGCCAATATTATATTTATATTACATAGTTCAAACAAGAAAAAAATTTATAAGGTAAAAATTTTAAAATCTTATATAGAAAGTCTTACAAAATAGTTAAAATAAGGAAAACATTACTCCTAAATATTACCAAAGCATTAAATGACTAATTTGTCTAGTGTGAAACTTATTTTTAAAGGGTAAAAAAGGCGAACGATATTTCACTAAGGGGTTTCATGCTTTTAATATAGCGCGTGACCCTCGTATTAATAAGAATAAACTTTTAAAAATAATATAAATAATATATGTGAATGCAAAAATTCAAATTAGTGAGTGAAGGAATTCAACTACTAATACAAATACGTGAATTCAAAATTCAACTACTAATACAAAATCTTTTTGCTCAATACTCGAACAACACAGTTTTGATAATAAAATATGGAATCATAGTTTCTTTAATAGAAGTAGTCGCTTATATAATTCAAATAAGGTTTAATTGTGTATAGTTCTGTAACGATCCGATCAGTATTTTTGAGTATTACAGCTCTGTTCTCCCATTTACTGCTCTATTTGTGCTTTATAGCTGTATTATGACCTATCAGATTAGTTAGTTCGGGTCCGAAAGAATTTCAGAATGAATTGAGACACTTAGTCTCATAATGGAAAGCTTAAGTCTGAAAAGTTGACCGAATGTCGGTATATGTGTAAACGACCTCGGATTTGAATTTTGATGATTCCAATAGCTCCGTATGGTAATTTTGAACTTAGGAACGTGTCCAAAAATTTATTTGGAGGTCCGTAGTGGAATTAGGCTTGAAATGGCGAAAGTTGAATTTTTGGGAAGTGTGACCGGGGGTTGACTTTTTGATATCGGGGTCGGAATCCGATTCTGGAAATGGGAATAGCTTCGTTATGTCATTTATGACTTGTGTGCAAAATTTGAAGTCATTCCGGATTGATTTGATGTGTTTCGGCACAAGATATAGAATTTGAAAGTTCTAAATTCATAGATTTTTGAATTGGGGTATGATTCCTTGTTTTGATGTTGTTTGATGTGATTTTAGGCCTTGAGTAGGTCCATTCGTATGTTTTAGGACTTATTGGTGTATTTGGTTGAGGTCCCCGGGGCCTCGGACGAGTTTTGGATGATTAACGGATCAAAAATTGGAGTTGTGAGGTTGCTGAAGCTGTAGCCCTTATGGTGTGATCGCATCTGCGAGGGTCTTGGCCGCAGATGCGATGCCGCAGGTGCGGCAGCTCGAGCGCAGGTGTGGAGTTGGAGGGTGTCAGCAGAGGTCACAGGTGCGATGGGATTTTCGCACATGCGATTGCGCAGATGCGGGCAGGGATTCGCAGAAGCGGAAAATGGTGAGGAAGCCGGGCAGCGCAGGTGCGACATTTTTCCGCAGAAGTGGGTGCGCAGGTGCGAGCCCAGGCTCTGTAGGTGCGAAAAGCCTGGGCAGAACCCTTTAAGTTCGTGGGTTCGATATTTTCACCCATTTTCGGATTTTGGAGCTTGTTTTGGGCGATTTTGGAGAGGAATGTTTTCACACAATTTGGGGTAAATGTTCTTGACTCCCTTGTGATTATATTTCATGAATTAATCTTCATTTTTGGTGTAAGATTATCGAATCTTCAAGAGAAATCGAAGGAAATTCCTATAATTTCATAAAACAAATATTTGAGTTTTGAACATCGATTTGGAGTCGGAATTGAGTGAAATTAGTATGGTTGAACTTGTAATTGGATGGGTTGTCGGATTTTGTGAGTTTTGTCGGATTCCGAAAAGTGGGCCCCACAGGCAATTTTTGGAGTGTAATTTCAGAATTTGTTGGAAAATATTAATATTTTGATATGGAATTAATTCCTATAATTGTGTGTACTGAATCAAATTTATTGTGGCTAGATTCGAACCGTTCAAAAGTTGATACGCGCAAAATGGGATTTCTGGAGCATGTTGATCTTGCTTGGAATTGGATTCGTTTTGTTCGAGGTAAGTAACTCTTCTAATCTTGGAGCTGAGGGTATGAACCCTGAATATATGTATCATGTGAATTGTTAGGAGGTGACGCATATGCTAGGTGACGGGCGTGTGGGCGTGCACCATAAAAATTATGACGTAATTGGTTCCGTGGAATTTTGTAGTCATAATCTTGGCATTTTCTATGTAGTTTTATGTGTTAAAGAAATTGGGCTGAGAATCATATTAAAAATCATGTTGAGGCTATGTGCCAGTATTATTATTGAGACCCACAGAGGTCATATTGCTGTGAATTATTTGTTTAAATTGAAATTTATACTCAGTCATATTTATTTCATTGCATATCATATCTCGGTCTCTGTTGTTATTTATTGATACATCATATCATCATTTTCAGGCTATTTTCATGACATTGTGAGCCCATGAGAGAGAGACGGGAGAGATTGATGACTGAGGGAGGCCGAGGGCCTGACTGTGAGGATATTTTTGGGATCGGACTGCACGCCGCAGCATCCCATATATATATATATATATATATATATATATATATATATATATATATATATATATATATATATATATATATATATATATATATATATATATAATAATAATAATAATTATTATTATTATTATTATGTTGTGGATCGGGACTGCCTGCCTGCCGCAGGCCTTATAGGCTTTATATAACACATGAGTTGTCCGTGCAGTACGTGAGTTGTCCGTGCGGTTTTGTAATGACCCGACCTATCGTTTTGAGCATTTACACTTCGCTCGTTTGTTTGAGGGCATGAGTAGATCCGTATGATGCATTTTGACATATGTGAATTGTCGGTTTTGATTTTCAGGTTATTCGGAATCGAAGTGGAAGAATGGATTTCATTGTTGAAGCTTTAAATTGGAAAAGTTGATTAAGTTTGACTTTTTGTGAATTTGAACCTGGAACGTAGTTTTGATGGTTTCGTTAGCTCCGTTCGGTGATTTTGGACTTAGGAGCGCATTCGGATTTTGATTAGGAGGTCCGTGGTTGATTTTGGCTTGAAATGGCGAAAGTTGATTTTTTGGGAAGTTTGACCCGGGGGGTTTACTTTTAGATATTAGGGTCGGAATCTGATTCTGGAAATTGGAATAGCTTCGTTATGTTATTTGGGACTTGTGCGCAAAATTTGAAGTCATTCTGGATTGATTTGCTATGATGCGGCACGAGTTATTGAATTTAAAAGTTCAAAGTTCATAGATTTCAATTTGAGGTGTGATTCATCATTTCGATGTTATTATGCCTGATTTGAGGCCTCGAGTAGGTCCATGTTATGTTATTGGATTTGTTAGTATATGCGTATGGGGACTCAAGTGGCTCGGATGAGTTTCGGATGAGGTTTGGATCAATTTCGTTGCATATTGCATTGTTGAAGTCTGCTGATTCTGGTGTTTTCGCACCTGTGGAAATGGGCTCGCAGGTGTGATAGTCGCATGTGCCACAAAGGCGTCACAGATCGAGACGAGAGCTGGATGAGGAGGCCCGCAAAAGCGGCCAATGCGCGCAGAAGCGCGACCGCATGTGCAGTGCCAGGCATCGCATAAGCGATCATGGCTGACCAAGATGTTCTCACAGAAGCGAGATTTTTCCCACAGAAGCGAAGGTCGCAGATGCGACCTCTTGTCCGCAGGTGTGGATTGACTTGGCTGAATCCTTTAAGTTCGAGGGTTCGCAATTTTTCACCCATTTTCAGATTTTGGAGCACGATTTAGGTTTTGGAGCAATTTTTATCACAAGGATTGGGGTAAGTGCTCTACACTTGGTTTTGATCTTATTCCATGAATCTACCTTCGTTTTGGTAACTGGATTGTGAATTTTAAAGAGGAAATTGGGAGTTTTTGCCTAAAAGTTTCATAATATGAATTTTTGAATTTTGAACATCGAATTGGAGTCGGATTTGAGTAAAACTAGTATGGTTGGACTCGTAATTGAATGGGTTGTTGGATTTTGTAAATTTTTTCGGGTTCCGAGGTGCGAGCCCGGGTTGAGCTTTTGGCCGATATTTGGACTTTTGATTCAAGATTTGATCTTTTTCTATCGGGATAGGTTCTTTTAGCATTGTTTGATGTACTTGAGTTGTTTTTGGTTACCTTCGGGCTGTTCAGAGGTCGGAACGCGCGAGATGGCATCTTTGGAGCATCGTTTGGCTTGCTCGGCATTGGTATTGGCTTATTCGAGGTAAGTAACTCTTCTAATCTTGGAGTTGAGGGTATGAAACCCCGAAATACGTGTTATGTGATTAGTGTTGAGGTGACGCACATGCTAGGTGATGGGCGTGTGGGCGTGCACCATGTGAATTGAGACTCTGTTGTTCCCATGACACTGTATAGTGGTCTTACTTTATTGATATTCCGTGTTTTCACCATGTGATAAAGTAGTTAAGCTGTAAATCATGCTAGATATCATGTTTAGGCATTATGCCGATACTGTTTGGACCCATACTGGTTATTTCTTACTGTCATCTCACAAATTTCATTGATATTTCATACTCAATCATATCCATGCATTCATACCATATCTCAGTCTCAGATATTATTTATTGATACATCATATTAACTTTAGTTTCTTACCATGACCCACTACATTTCTAAAATTACTAGTTTTAGTGTATGTGCGTTGCACGTGTACATCGCGTCAATTAGTATAAAACGTGTAAAAAAGAATAAATTATTGAAAAATAGCAATTGATGTTAAAATAAATGCAATATTTGTTCAAATGATTACAATAAATGTTATTAAATTAATACAATAATTGAATTCAATATCTTCAAAATATATAAAGATGATGGATTTAGTAGAATTAGTTATATAGTATTTGGAGTTTTGGGATTTTATTAATTATTATATAGCTATATGTTATGTTGTTATATCACACGCAACATCTATTTTATTAATGTTATATTCATAATATCATAATACAATAAAATAATAAATTAATTATTAATTTTGGACAAACAGGTATTTTTAACGCAATTAAGCACACATTCTTTCAGTTGGTATAAATAAAGTATAAAAACTTTATGATAATCAATGTGTAAGGAATAAATTAGTTTTCTATTTTATTGGACAATACAAAAAAAAAAAATCTAATTTTAATTTATCAAGATTCTAATATAAATATTTTATGTAGAAAAATGAGGTTAAGTTACTTTATCACAAAAGATATTAAAAGTTTAAAAACTTGTTCTGCTATTTTCTTTTCTTTTTTCCTTTCTTGGGTTTAGTCTAACATTAATTTTTTTAATTTAAATATTTATATGTATGTTTTTAGCATGTGAGATTTGTTCTTTGTAACTTTAGTACATAACACTCTTATTTGTACATTTAAAGGTCATCAAAATTATATATACAATAAGTGAACCTCTTCTTATGTAAAAATATTGCTGAGATTCTTATTGGTCTAAGTCTAAATTCCTTCTATACATATTCATCGAAGACCAAATAAAAGTTAACATTTTCTTAAACTCATTCTAAATGTCACGACCCAAATTTCTCCTCCATATGACATCGTGACGGCACGTAGTCCCTATGACTAGGTAAGCCTAATATTGCGGAATAATAAAATAAAAACATAAATTTAACAACTAGTTGTTCAAAAATACACAGTAATCTCAAAATCCAGAACATCGTGAATCACAAACTACAGAAGGAAAGTCTAGTGTCTTTATATATCAGAGTCTAACAAAAGAAAAATACAGAAGATAACAGACATGGGAAAGAGTAGAAGGGGACTCCGAGGTCCGCGGACGCGGCAGATATACGTTGAAGTCTCCAAAGTTGTCCTGGCTCACTGATAGTGCGGCTGATAAGGAGCACCTGGATATGCACATGAAAAACATGTGTAGAGAGTAGCATGAGTACATCACAATTGGTACCCAGTAAGTTCCAAGCCTAACCTCGATCGGGTAGTGACGAGGTCAGGTCAGGGCCCTACTGGTATGTATATATATAATAAAAACAAGGTAGAATGAAATACCACAGTAAAATAAAGACTAAAATTTAATAGGAATAAAATCATAGAAGACAACAACTCAGTATATAGAGATAACAATGGGGAATCTCCCGAGATACCATCTCGTAGTCCCAAACGTAAATGTACAACGGGATCTCCTGGAATACCGTTCGGTAATCCCAAAGTAAATATGCAAGATAGGGGGATCTCCTGGAATACCGTTTCGTAGTCCCAAAATAAATATGCAGTACAAGGGGATCTCCCGGAATACCGTTCCATAGTCCCAAAGTAAATATGCATCTAAGAAATAGAATTCAATAGTTACGGCACGAAATTCTACAGTTCAACCTAAGTACCAGTTAAGGAAAGACAAGTAAATTCACTAAACATGCTGCACGTAGTTCAAGTAAACAATTAAGGCAAGTAGGCATGCTATTCTAGTCTAGCCAGATACTACACATGCTGATGAAACTCAAATAAGAAAGAAATCAGGTTATTACTTAGTAGAAAAATCAGATTTTTACACAATTAGCTCGTGTACGTACTCGTCACCTTATGTATACAACGCTCATATATAAAAATAGTACAAATCCTAAGGGAATTTTTCCCACACAAGGTTAGGCATGCCACTTACCTCGAACCAAGCTCAATCAATCTGTAACAATGCCCTTTCCACGAATATCCGACTCCGAATGGCCCAAAACTAGCCAAAAATAATTACATATCATAAATACAACTATAATAGGCTCATCTAATTAATGAAATCAATACTTTAACAAAAATTCTGAAATTCGCCCTAAGAAGTCGACCGGGGCCCATGTCTCGGAATCAGGCAAAAATCACAAAATCTGAAAGCCCATTCACTCACGAGTCCAACCGTACCAAATTTATCAAAATCCGACCTCAAATGACCACTCAAAACACCAAATCAAATTCTTCAAATCCCTAGCCTGGATACTCCCAATTTCCACCTTAAATACACACTAACTAGGTGGAAAAATAAATGAGAAAACAAGATTATTGATCAAAAATAAGCACAAGGGACATACATCAAGAAATCCCTCAAAATACTCCCAAGATATCGCCAAACCCGAGTTTAAAATGTTGAAAATGAGTAAAAATCGCGAACCTTTGCATTTAAGTGTTACGTCCAGAAATCTCGCACATGCGGATTCTCTGTCGCATATGCGACGCCGCACCTGCGGAAATGCCATCGCAGGTGCGGATTCCACTTAGAATCCCAGGTTCCGCTCCTACGGCTATGCGACCGCATCTGCAACTATCGTAGGTGCGGTAATGCATCGCATCTGCGGCTTTCCCTCGCACCTGCGCCCAGCTGCCCGAATCCGCGACTCTCGCAGGCGCGGGAAATTCTTCGGACCTGCAATTCCTGCCCAGTTGCTTCTTGGCCGCATCTGCGGCTCCTCCTTCACACATGCGATCATGCACCTGCGGTCTCCTATCCGCAGGTGCAAAAACACCATAAACAAGAAAATCTCCAGCAACTAGCCTAAGTCAAAATTCAATCCGTTAAGCATCCGAAACACACCCCGAGGCCTCCGGGACCTCAAACAAACATACCAACAAATCCTAAAATACCACCCGAACTTAGCCCAGCCCTCAAACCATATCAAATAATGCTAAAATCACAAATCATCCTCCGATTCAAACTTAAGAACTTGAAACTTCAAAATTCGACAACTGATGCCGAAACCAACAAAACCACGTACGTCCGATTGACCTCAAATTTTGCACACAAGTAATATTCAACATTACGGACATAATACAACTTACGGAATCGGAATCTGACCCCGGTATCAAAAAGTCCACTACCGGTCAAAATCTCCAAAAATTTCACTTTCGCTATTTCAAGCTAAAATGAGCTACAGATCTCCTAAACACAATCCGGACACGCCCCTAAGTCTAAAATCACCCAACGGAGCTAACGGAACCGATGAAACTCCATTCCGGAGTCATCTTCATACAATTCTGACTCCAGTCAAAATCTTAAGACTTAAGCTCCCATTTTAGGGACTAAGTGTCCCAAAACACTCTGAAACCCAAAAACAAAACCTCCCGTCAAGAAACATAAGCAGAAAAAGGTACGAGGGAAACAATAAATAGGGGATCGAAGCTAATACACTCAAAACGACCGGCCAGGTCGTTACATCCTCCCCCTCTTAAAACAATTGTTTGCCCTCGAGTGAGCATAGAGACATACCTGAAGTGGTGAAAAGATGAGGATAACGGCTGCGCATATCCTGCCCGGTCTCCCAAGTCGCCTCCTCGACCGATTGTTCCCTCCATTGAACCTTCACAGAAGCAATATTCTTTGACCTTAGCTTTCTGACCTGCCTGTCTAAAATAGCCACTGGCTCCTCAACATAAGATAGATCCTTGTCCAATTGGACTGAGCTGAAATCCAATACACGACCCGGATCACCGTGATACTTCTGGAGCATAGAAACGTGGAATATTGGATGAACTCCTGCTAGGCTGGGAGGTAAGGCAAGCTCGAAAGCAACTTCCCCAACTCGCCGCAACACCTCAAAGGGACCAATAAACCTTGGGATCAGCTTGCCCCTCTTTTCGAACCTCATAACGCCCTTCATAGGCGATACCCGCAGCAAGACCCACTCTCCAATCATGAATGAAACATCGCGAACCTTTCGATCCGCATAACTCTTGTGTTTGGACTGGGCTGTGCGAAGTCTATCCTGAATCAGCTTAGCCTTCTCCAAGGCATACTGAACCAAGTCCGTACCCAATAATCTAGCCTCGCCTGGCTCAAACTATCCCACTGGGGACTGACACCGCCTACTATATAGAGCCTCATACGGTGCCATCTGAATGCTGGACTGATAACTGTTATTGTAGGCAAACTTCGCAAGTGGCAAACGATGGTCCCAAGCACCCCCAAAATCTATCACACAAGCACGGAGCATATCCTCCAGTATCTGAATAGTGCTGTCGAACTGTCCATCCGTCTGAGGGTGAAATATTGTGCTCAACTCAACCCGAGTATCCAACTCATACTGTACAACTCTCCAGAACCATGATGTAAACTGTGTACCCCAGTCAGAGATAATAGATACCGGTACGCCATGAAGCCTGAGGATCTCACGGATGTAGATTCGAGCTAGTTGCTCAGAAGAATAGGTAGTCATCATAGGAATGAAATGAGCCGACTTGGTCAGCCTATCTATAATCACCCAAACTACATCAAACTTCACCTATGTCCGTGGGAGTCCAACAATGAAATCCATAATGAACCGCTACCATTTTCACTCTGGAATCTCTAACTTCTGAAGCAATCCACCTGGCCGCTGATGCTCATAATTTACCTGCTGGCAATTCAGACACTAAGCTACATATTCTACTATTCCTTCTTCATTCTCCTCCACCAGTAATGCTGTCTCAAGTCTTGATACATCTTTGCGGCACCCGGATTAATAGAGTACCGCTAACTGTGAGCCTCCTGGAGAATCAACTCACACAAACCGTCCATATTAGGTACACATAGCCTGCCTTGCATCCTCAATGCACCATCATCCCCAATAGTGATCTCCTTAGCATCACCGTGCTGGACTGTGTCCATAAGGACAAGTAGATGGGGGTCATCATACTGACGCTCCCTGATACGATCATAAAGAGAAGACCGAGAGACCACACAAGCCAATACTCGACTTGGCTCAGAAATATCCAATCTCACAAACTAGTTGGCTAAGGCCTGAATATCCAACACCAATTGCTTATCTGCTGTTGGTAGATATGCTAAACTCCCCAAACTCTCTGCCCAATGACTCAAAGCATCGACAACCATATTGGCCTTCCCCAAATGGTATAAAATAGTGATATCATAGTCCTTAAGTAGCTCCAACCACCTCCGCTAACGCAAGTTAAGATCTTTTTGCTTGAACAGATGTTGCAAACTCCGATGATCGGTGTAAATCTCACAAGGAACACCGTACAAATAATACCGCCAAATATTCAAGGCATGAATAATAGTTGCTAACTCAGGGTCGTGGACCGGATAGTTCTTTTCATGCACCTTCAGTTGTCTGGATGCGTAGGCAATCACCCTACAGTACTGCATCAACACCATGTCGAGGCCAACTCGCAACGCATCATAATAAACTGTATAAGGCCCCGAACCTGAAGGCAATACCAATACTGGGGTTGTAGTCAAAGGTGTCTTGAGTTTCTGAAAGCTCTCCTCATACTCCTCTGTCCACCTGAACGGAGCACCCTTCTGGGTTAGCCTGGTCATAGGCATTGCAATAGATGAAAATCCCTCAACAAACTGACAGTAATACCCCGCCAAACCAAGGAAACTCCGAATCTCTATAGCTGAGGATGGTCTGGGCCAACTCTGCACTGCTTCAATCTTCTTCGGATCCACCTGGATCCCCTCACTCGATACTATATGACCCAAGAATACCAGTGAGTCTAGCCAAAACTCACACTTTAAAATTTTTGCATATAACTTCTTTTCTCTCAAGGTCTGAAGCGCAGTCCTCAGGTGCTGGTCATGATCCTCCTGACTCTGGGAGTATACCAGAATGTCGTCAATAAACACAATGATGAATGAGTCGAGATAAGGCCGGAACACACTGTGCATCAAGTGCATAAACATTGCTGGGGCATTGGTCAGCACAAAAGACATCACAAGGAAATCGTAGTGACTATACCAAGTCCTGAAAGCAGTCTTCGGGATATCTGGCTCCCGAATCTTCAACTGATGATAGCCGGAACGTAAATCAATCTTGGAAAACACTCTGGCACCCTGTAGCTGATCAAATAAGTCATCAATACGAGGCAATGGATACCTGTTCTTCACTGTAACTTTTTTCAACTGGCGGTAATCAATACACATCCGTATAGAACCATCTTTCCTTTTCACAAATAAGACAGGAGCACCCCAAGGTGACACACTGGGCCGAATGAAGCCCTTATCAAGAAAATCCTGTAACTGCTCCTTCAACTCTTTCAACGCAGGAGGAGCCATACGATATGGAGGAATAGAGATGGGCTAAGTGCCCGGCAAAAAATCAATGCCAAAATCAATATCTCTGTCGGGCGGCATTCCCAGAAGAACAGCTAGAAATACTTCTGGAAACTTCCTCAATACTGGGACTGACTCAACTGTAGGGGTATCAATACTGACATCTCTCACATAAGCTAGATATGTGTCACACCCCTTCTCAACTATTCGTTGAACTTTAAGAAATGAAATAACTTTGTTAGGAGTATATTCTAAGGTACCTCTTCACTCTAATCGTGGTAATCCTGGCATAACCAGCATCACGATTTTGGCGTGACAATCAAGACTAGCATAATGGGGCGACAACCACTCCATGCCCAAAATAATATCAAAGTCCATCATGCTGAGCAATAATAAATCGGCTCTGGTCTCAAAACCACTAAGAGCAATCAAACACGACCGATAAACGCGGTCCACAATAAGAGAATCTCCCATAGGAGTAGACACATAAATAGGGGAACTCAAAGAATCCCGAGATACACCCAAATACGAGGCAAAATAAGAGGACACATAAGAATATGTAGAGCCTGGGTCAAATAATACCGACGCATCTCTATGACAGACTGGAACAATGCCTGTAATGACAGAATCAAAAGTGACTGCCTTTGTACGAGCAGGAATGGCATAATATCTAGCCTGGCCTCCCCCTCTAGGGTGACCTCTACCTCCCCGACCTCCACCTCAAGCTGGCTGAGCAGGTGGGGTGGCAGCTGGTGCTGTAATCATAGCCTAAGGACCCCGTGGAGCACGTTGTGGCTGAGAAGTCTGTGGAGGTGCACCCCTCCTAAATCTAGGGCAATCCATCACCATATGGCGAGTGTCGCCACACTCAAAACAAGCTCTAGGAGGGCGTGGATGCTGTGACTAATCTGGATGCTGGGGTGGAGTCCCTCAATATATTGTCGAACCCTCTCTCGAACAGTGGCAACCAAGGCTGGTGCATGTTGGTCCAAATCACTGAAGCGAACTGCATACTCTGACACAATCATTGCACCCTGGCGTAGCTGCTCAAATCGCGCGCCATGAATCCCTGAGGCTCTGAGGGACATACACTCTCAAAAACATGTCTGAGAACTGAGTGCATGTAAGTGAAACTTCCTCATCCGGACTACTCAACTCATAAGCATGCCACCACTGATAGACTGCTCCTCTAAGCTGGAATGTAGTAAAAGAAACCCCGCTCGACTCCGCTACGCCCATAGTACGGAGAATATAATGACACTCTTCCAGAAAACCCTGAGCATCATCTGTAGCCAATCCGCTGAAGGTAGGTGGGTGGTACTTCTTGTACCTCTCAAGTCTGAGCTGCTCCACCTCAGAAGTTGCTGCCCTAACTTCGGGCTGAGCTGGAGCTACCGGCTGCATTGGTACAATATCTAGAACCTGGTCGACCTGAACTCACTTCTCTGGAGTACCGGTGACAGGAGTCTGTGCTCCTCCCTCGGCTTGAGATGTGGCGGGAGCAAGTGGGATCAATCTAGCCCGAGCTAAGGTGCTGAACATGCTCAGAAACTAGGCTAAAGTCTCTTGGAGGGCTGGTGCAGAAACAGGTACCTCAGGTGTCTACCCTCCAGCTGATTCTAGTAGGGGCTCCTCTGTAGCAGCTCGTGTGGGTGCCCTGGCTGCACCACGTGGACGTCCTCAGCCACAACCCCGGCCCCGGCCTCTCGTGGATCTAGCAGGGGGCGCGGGTGCCTGGTCATCAGATCGGCTTGTACGTGTCCTTACCATCTGTGAGAGAATAGAATAAAGAAGTTTAGAATTTTTGAAGTCAACAATTTTTGCACGACAAGGAATCAAAGTAGTGAAATTTTCCTAACAGTTCCATAACCTCCCAACGATAAGTACAGACGTTTCCGTACTTATCTGCAAGACTCTAATAAACCGGCTTGTGACTCACAACACCTATGAACCTAGAGCTCTGATACCAACTTTTCACGACCCAAATTTCCCCTCCGTATGACGTCGTGACGGTACCTAGTCCCTATGACTAGGTAAGCCTAACATTACGGAATAGTGAAATAAAAACATAAATTTAACAACTAGTTGTTCAAGAATACAGAGTAATACCAAAACCCGAAACATCGTGAATCACAAACTACAGAAGGAAAGTCTATTGTCTCTATACATCAAAGTCTAACAAAAGAAAAATACAGAAGATAATAGACATGGGAAAGAGTAGAAGGGGACTACGAGGTCTGCAGGCGCGACAAATGTACCTTGAAGTCTTCAAAAGCTACCCGCCTCACTGATAGTGCGGCTGATAAGGAGCACCTAGATCTGCACACGAAAAATATGTGTAGAGAGTAGCATGAGTACACCACAATCGGTACCCAGTAAGTGCCAAGCCTAACCTCAGTCGGGTAGTGACGAGGTCATATCAAGGCCCTATGGGTATATATATAATACAAATAAGGTAGAATGAAATATCGCAGTAAAATGAAGACTGAAATTTAACAAGAATGAAATCATAGAATACAACAGCTCAGTACACAGAGATAACAATAGGGGATCTCCCTAGATACCGTCTCGTAGTCCCAAACGTAAATGTGTAGGGGCATCTCCCGGAATATCATTCTGTAGTCCCAAAGTAAATATGCAAGACAAGGGGATCTCCCGGAATACTGTTATGTAGTCCCAAAATAAATATGCATTACAAGGGGATCTTCCGAAATACCGTTCCGTAGTCCCAAAGTAAATATGCAGTACATGGGGATCTCCCGGAATACCGTTCCATAGTCCAAAAGTAAATATGCAGCTAAACAATAGAATTCAATAGTTACGGCACGAAATTCGACAGTTCAACCTAAGTACCAGTTAAGGAAAGAAAAGTAAATTCACTAAACATGTTGCACGTAGTTCAAGTAAACATTTAGGGCAAGTGGGCATGCTATTCTAACATAACAGGATACTACACATGCTGATGAAAATCAAATAAGAAAGAAATCAGGTTATTACTTAGTAGAAAAATCGGGTTTTTACACAATTAGCTAGTGTACTTACTTGTCACCTCACGTACATGTCGCTCATATATCAAAAATAGTACAAATCCTAAGGGAATTTCCCCCACACAAGGTTAGGCAAGCCACTTACCTCGAACCAAGCTCAATCAATGGTAACAATGCCTTTTTCATGAATATCCGACTCCGAATGGCCCAAATCTATCCAAAAACAGTTACATATCATAAATACAACTATAATAGGCTCATCTAATTAATGAAATCAATACTTTAACAAAAATTCCGAAATTCGCCCTAAGAAGTCGACCCGGGCCCACGTCTCGGAATCGGGCAAAAATTACAAAATCCGAAAGCCCATTCACTCACGAGTCCAACCATACCAAATTTATCAAAATCCGACCTCAAATGACCACTCAAAACCCCAAATCAAACTCTTCAAATCCCTAGCCTCCAACTCCCAATTTCTACCTTAAATACACACTAACTAGGTGGCAAAATAAAGGTTAAAGCAAGATTATTGATAAAAAATAAACACAAGGGACTTACCTCAAGAAACCCCTGAAAATGCTCCCAAGATATCGCCAAACCCGAGTTCAAAATGTTGAAAATGAGAAAAAATCACGAACCTTTGCATTTAAGTGTTCAGTCCAGAAATCCCGCACCTGCAGATTCTCTGTCAAATCTGTGATGCCGCACCTGCAAAAATTCCATCGCAGGTGCGGATTCCACTTAGAATCCCAGATTCCGCTCTTGCGGCTATGCGACTGTATCTGCAACTATCGCAGGTGCGGAAATCCATCGCACCTGCGGCTTCCCTTCGCACCTGTACCCAGCTGCCCTTCTTTGCACCTGCGGTTCCTGTCCAGCTCCTTCTTGGACGCATCTGCGTCTCCTCCTTCACACATGCGATCCCGCACCTGCGGTCTCCCCTCCGCAGGTGCGAAAACACCAGAAACCAGTAAATCTTCAGCAACTAGCCTAAGTCCAAATTCAATCCGTTAAGCATCCGAAACACACCCGAGGCCCCTCGGACCTCAACCAAACATACCAACAAATCCTAAAATACCATACGAACTTAGTAGAGCCCTCAAACCATATCAAATAATGCTAAAATCACAAATCATCCTTCGATTCAAACTTAAGAACTTGAAACATCCAAATTCGACAACTGATGCCGAAACCAACCAAACAACATCTGATTGACCTCAAATTTTGTACACAAGTCATATTCAATATTATGAACCTAATACAACTTCCAGAATCGGAATCCGACCCCGGTATCAAAAAGTCCATTACCGGTCAAAATCTCCAAAAATTCGATTTTCGCCATTTCAAGCTTAAATGAGCTACAAACCTCTAAAACACAATCCGTACATGCCCCCAAGTCCAACATCACCTAACGGAGCTAACAGAACTTGCAAAACTCCATTCTGGAGTCATTTTCACATAGTTCTGACTACGGTCAAAATCTATAATGACCCGACTGGTCGTTTTGAGCCCTAGAGCATTAATCGGTGATTTAAGGCCATGGGTAGCTTCACTTCGGGTATTATGACTTGTACGCGTGGTCGGAATTAAATTTCGGAAGTTCAGAGTTGATTTGATAAGAAAACTCTCCTTTCGGAAGCTTTAAGTTGGAAGAATTGATTAAGGTTGGATTTTTGAGAAAACAACCTCAGAATTGGGATTTAAAGGTTCCAAAAGGTTCGTATGATGATTTTAGACTTGGGCGTATGTCTGGGTCGAATTTTAGATGACCCGGGAACGTTTCGACACCTATTATGGAAGTTGGCATTTTTAGACGGATTTCTTAAATTTGATTTGAAGTGTATTTCAATGTTATCAATATTCGCTTGGGATTTCGAGCCTGGGAATAGCCCTGTATGGTGATATGAAGTAGATTTGGAGGTTCGAAGTTCATTTTGGCGTCATTTGGCAAAAGTTAGAAATTTGAAAGTTTTTGAGAAGTTTGATCGGAAGTGGACTTTTCAATATCAGGGTCGGATTTCGATTCTGGAAGTTAGAGTAGGTCCGTAATGTCAAATGTGACTTGTGTGCAAAATATTAGGACAATCGGACGTGATTTGATAAGTTTCGATATCGATTGTAGAAGTTGAAGTTTCAAAGTTCATTAAGTTTAATTGGGGTACGATTCATGATTTTGATGTTGTTTGATGCGATATGAGGTCTCAAGCAAGTTTTTGTTATGTTATGGGACTGGTTGGTATGATTGGACGGGGTCCCGTGAGCCTCGGGTGTGTTTCGGGGTGGTTTCGGATCATTTCGGGTTGTTTTGGACTGTTGTTTCTAGTATCTAGTTTCCTTCATCGAGAACGCGAAGGAAGTCCCGCATTCGCGAAGAAGAAATTTTGGGGGTGCTGGATTTGACCTTCGCGAATGTGAAGCAGTGGACGCGAACGCAAATGCGAGGAAGGAGCTGGGCAAGCCTTCGCGAACACGGTCAAAGCGACGCGAACGCACAGAAGAAAGGAGAAAATGGGTCCGAGTTGTTGGCCTTCACGAACGCGAAGTGTGTAACGCGAACGCGAGGCAAGAACTGGTCAAGCTTTCGCAAACGCGACACACTGGTCACGAATGCGAAGTAGGAAGGGAGCTGGGCTTGGAAGTGCTTAGCCTTCACGAATGCGGGTGTGGTACCGCAAACGCGGAGGTCACGAACGCGAAGAAGGGCCCGGCATGGGCAAATTGTTTTAAAGACGGGGTTTGGCCATTTTTCCTCCATTTTTCATTTGGTTGGGTGATTTTTGGAGCTCTTGGAAGGGAGATTTTTGTCATCTATGTCAAGGTAAGTGATTCTCACCTATTGCAAGTTAAACACTTGGATTTTGTATGGATTTAGACATGAAAATTTGTAGAAATTTGGGATTTTAAGAGGCAAACCTAGAATTTGGTATTTGTGGATTTTAACAACGAATTTGGGCATGGAATTGGAAATGAACTATATATTTGAGTTCGTGAGGTTATGGGTAAAGTTTATCTTCTAATATTTTAGGAATTCGAGCACGTGGGCCCGAGGGTTGCTTTATCGATTTTTTGAACGGAGTTAGAAATTGTTATAAATTGATTAATTATTAGTATTAGGGCATATGTTGGACTAGTTTTGGAGCGACGAGCATCAGTTTGAGGTGTTAGAAAGGCTTTGGAGCCGGTTATGAAATTTCGGAGCGAGGTAAGTCTCCTTTCTAACCTTTAAGAGGGAATTAACCCTAAAGGTAAACTAAATTATTGTGTGATTCAATTTGTGGGGGCTACGTACGCACAAGGTGATGAGAGTCCATGCGTAGCTACTAGCTATGCCTATGTCCGGGTAGTTTTAGGCTCACATCATGCCTTATTGATATTGTTATTGATTTATGTTTAATTGTTTGCCTCGAGAGGGAGCGAGATTGAGTTTGCTTATTAAATGTTTTGAAAGGAGATGAAATTGAAGAACTTAAGATTTAAAAAGGTTTCATTTGAACTTCGTAATCTCGAAAAGGATTGAGGAATACCATAATAGCTTAAGAAATCTATGTGTAACCGCATCGCATGTATGTTTCGCTAGCGGGGTAATTTACTTAAAAAGCTACAAGCTAAATTTCCCTCATTTTGAATAGAATCAAGAAAGAGATAGGATTTTTAATGTTAAATTATTTTTGACCACGTCGCAAGTATGATCCGCGAGCAGGGAGATCTCCTTAAATTTACATTTGACCGCGTCGCACGTATGATTCGCGAGCGGGGTATTTCCTTCTAGCACTCTTATAGGATCAGGCCATTCACCTTGGCAGGATTTATGTACCACACTCTTATGGGAG
Source organism: Nicotiana tabacum (assembly GCF_000715075.1). Lineage (NCBI taxonomy): Eukaryota > Viridiplantae > Streptophyta > Magnoliopsida > Solanales > Solanaceae > Nicotiana > Nicotiana tabacum. Next base: position 23,848,713 of record NC_134091.1, read on the forward strand.
CGGGCCGTTCGCCTCGGCAGGTTAATAGATACATCTATGGTTCGTGCCGTTCGACCCTCGGCAATGCACAATTTACTTTTATGTTGGATCGGGCCGTACACCTTGGCATTTCCTATATATTATCCTCATGGAATCGTGCGAAATATTGGCAAGAAGCCGGTGTATATGAGATTTTTCCATGGTTTAAATTATGACCACCTCTTTGATGAAATCAACCATCTCTATATATGCTCCGGTTATAGAGGGAACTTGCTAGTTGAGAGCTCGAGTAAAATTGTAAAGAGGGGAATTATGCCACATATTTTACACATGTTTATTTCATATATTTACTCGGTTTCATATCTATTCACTTCTTTACTGTACCTGATATTAATTAGAGCCCATAGTAAGTGTCCGAGTCGACCCCTCATCACTACTTCTTCGAGGTTAGGCGGGATACTTACTGGGTACGCGTTGATTTACGTACTCATGCTACACTTGCTGCACATTTTTGTGCAGGTGCACATATGTTTAGCAGCCTTGTGGGTGCAGAGGCGCGATTATGGCGGGGACTTAGGTGAGTTGCATTCTATATGACGATCCGCAACCAACAAAGTCTCCCTTAGAGTACTTATATTTTTCCTGTCCAATTTGTATTCCGGATAGCTATTGTATTTTATTTTACATTCCTAGTTAATGCTCATGCACTTGTGACACCGGATTTTTGGAGGATTATGGGTTGTGCTGTATTGGAAATTTTAAAGATATTATTATTTATTTTTGTAAACTTCATCTTTTACGACTTAAATTGAAGGAAAAACATGATTTCAAAAGTAACAAAATGAGAACCCAATTAAGTATTTATTGTTGGCCTGCTTGACAGTAGAGTCTGGCGCCATCACGACCCTTATGGATTTTGGGTCGTGACAATATGGTATTAGAGCACTGGGTTCACTTAGGTCTCACGAGTCATGAGCAAGTATAGTAGAGTCTTGTAGATCGATACTGAGACGTCTGTACTTATCTTTGAAAGGCTATAGGGCTGTTAGGAGCACTTCCCTTCTTGATTCCTCATCGTGCGATTTGATTCCTTTGAGGCTTATGCTTTCATTTCCTTCCCATTCAATCTTATGCGACGTGAGCGCTGATTATAAATCAGAAATTAAGGAATTGTAATGGTACTGCAGATGTGGTGCAGGATGTTTCTCCCTGCGTAATTGTTTGGGCTATTGTCGTCGCCTTGCAGATGGATATTCTGTCATTTCAGCTCAGTAATTGTACTTCTGAGATGCTTTGAGGCTATGCACAGGTTGCTATGATGCTCATGAGTTGTAATCGCACAGTATTGATGTGATGGTAGGATGCTTGGCTATGTGTCGGGGCAGTGAATGACTTAGAAGTTGGTTTACTTAGTGCATGGTTCCGAGATTTAGTATCTTATTTCTGGCGGAGAAAAAGCAATTGGCCTATGAATGTCCAAATTTGGGTTGATGGAGTAACAAGGCTTGGTATTTTCGAGCGTAGTAGAGTTCTTAAACTGTGATGTGGTGTCATCATCCTTGTTGAATGCGTTAAGGTTCGCCGATATTATGGTGTTATTCAATTTGCCTTTAGGGCAGGGTATTGTGAAATGGTGCTTGAGATGCAGTTGTCAGAGATAACAGAGTATAGTGATTTTGGAATCGAATTGGTACTTCTAGTATTTATGGCTCAAGGAATATGATCTTCAGAAAGGTTAAAGTCGGTAGCGATCGATGAGTTCAAGTGCTATAGAGACAGATTTTGATTTAAGGCAACAATTGGGTAGCGAAGGATGAGGAAGAGCATGTTGGAAGTGTCTTGTCGCGGTTAAGTTTCTAGAAGGCCAAGTGTGAGAAGCAGAAATTGGGTAGTTACTTAAAGGAGAGGGTTTGACCAAAATGGGAGAGTGGCAGAGTATCATATCGGTTACTGATTTCGTAGTAATTGTACCTAGTGCAACGACATTGGATGATGTCGGCATGGAGTTTCCACAGGCGGGTTATCTGTTGTGAGCAGGTTAGCGGTCGCGTGGTGTTGATGAAGCCTCTACGAAGAATTTCTACTGACTATTCAGGAAGAGGTCAAATATGTGCATGTGGCTAGTGATTCAGAGTGTCTATAAAGAGTTTAACAGAAAGGTTTCGAGGAATTTGGTGGGTTGATTGTGCAAGATCATGTCAATGATGAAGAAAGAATCTTGGCGGGTTCTAGAGTTATGCAATGGTAGCTTCAAGCTAAGTGGGAGAGTTCCACCGCCTACAGTTGGATTGCATGGTTGTCTATTTGTAAGATTTTTGGTTATCGGCATATTGATGGGTTATTACGACTAAGGAAAGGGAACATCATGGGTAATTCGAGCAGAGAAATTGATTAATGTGTGCTATATTTGGCCTTATCGATTCATGTCCAGGCTTCTCAGAGTTTATGTTTTGTGTAGATGTGATGTACAAGGAAAGTGATTCAGCCGGGTTCTTATTGAGAGAGTGTTCATGTGCTAGCAGAGCCTTGGAGTTGATTATATTCGAGACCAGGTCGGAATGGGTGACTCTCAACAACAGTCCTAGTGGATTCAAAAGTTAAAGTGTGGTGCCTAAGGATTTTGAGCTTATAGTATGGTTAAGTATCAAGCTTTTGTAGCAGATTATGAAAGGGGCTTGGAGTGTTCTATGTTATCTTTGGGTTGCGGTGTGGCATTGGAGGAATGGAAGAAAATAACTTCAGATTCATAGAGGGATTTTCTAGAATAGGTGTACCAGTTGAAGATGCGAACATGCGCACAAGGAGGGTATGAGATGGTTCGTGGGATTTGAGACAGCGTGGTCTCGTGAAATAAGGTCACTCGAGATGAGTGCAGAATTAGGTTCGTGATGTAATTATTGGAGCTATTATTATTTCTAAGGCAAGTTAAGAATAAATTGGGAAAGGACGGGTCAGCTAACAATGGTTGAATTGACATGATGGTGGCAATGATCAGTTCTTTCAACGTATTGAGTTATGCATGTGATTTGTGGCGCTACGTGCGAGGCTTGACGGCCGCCGTAATTGATTTTATTTGTAGGTATTCAAGTACTATGGCATGTTATGTATAGATAGATCCCAGAAGAGTTATGGTGGTTCAGACCACTACTTGAGGTTGGTATTTTCTGCGGATATGAGAATTCAGTCATGTGTTGCAGTGGTTCTCTTGAAATGAGTTAAGTAGAATGTTTCTATATGATGAAGTGTTTATCCTATTAGTGGTTCAGGAGTTATGATGAAATTCTTGCACTCTTGCGCATTGGCATGATTTAGTGCATCAAGTAGCATGGGATTCGAAAGTTGAGGATTCAAGATTGCAGTTCGGTGTTGACAAGGTTGTCATGAGCTCGGATGAGCAGGAAAAAGTATTTAGATGTTTAAAGTAAGATGGTATTGTTTTTGGCATCACCTAAGGTCGTTGTCATGTGTAAGAGGCTTGTGTATTGATTTGTGGATTCTTGATTTGCTTTACAGCTTTAGTGGGGTCGGTGGTATGGATGTGCAGACTTGTTACCTGGTGCGGAAGGTCGTGGGAGCGTATCCCACAGGAAGAAGGTATAAGTGTGACATGTAGTCACTTGATTGAGTGAATATTGAAACCAAGTATGAAGATTGTGGCGATATCGATAATTCAAGAATTTATGCCTGGAGGGCGCTCGGTTCATGTGGTTGAGGACTGTGGAAGTTTGTTCTGGTTATGATGGATGTTCTTGTGTGTTATGGGAAAAAAGGGTTATTATGGATCCTTGAAAAGTTATTAGCCTAGTATGGTGCAATCAGAATCAGCTTGAGGTCTGTGGATGAATTTAAATATGAATATGGGCTCTATATCAGGCCGGATGGGTTCATTTCAGCATAGCGCTCCTTATGGAGGAGTATTCGGATGTTGGACGTCATTTCTTCGTCGACTATCTCATGTAATGCTATATTGTGCCGTGTGAGTTATGAAACGACTTGATAAATTTCTTATGTGTTGAGGTTCCGCGTAGCGATGGTGTTATGTGAGCAGGATGGCTCTCGAGATTCAGATCATATATCGCACCTTAGTTATGCTTGAGTTTTGAAGCGTATGGCGCTGTCAGTCCTCCCAGGGATAGTATTATGCACTTAGCGTGCTTGTGTCCGATATTCAGATATTTTGTAGTAATGAGCATTCTAACTCGGTAAGTATTTCCTTATAGATTTGTTTTGTGCGAATCGGGTGGCACGCCTCCACAGGTATGTTGTTTGGATTGGGTTGCATGCCGCAACAATGTGATGTTGAGTACAGTCCCCTATATTCTATTTTGTGTGTTTGGTGTCCCATGTTTTGAGGAAGGTTCATGACACCTTTTCGGTTGTCTAATTAGTTACGTTGGTTGAGTAGTCCCTTCCAGATTTCATTTTCCTTATGTATCACATTCGAGTTGGCAGCTTGTTGGCACATTGTGGCATCATATGAGACTTTTGATCATGTTTGAGGTGGCTTATTGCCTGAGCAGCTTGTACTGGGGTAAGACGAGATTATTGGATCCGGGATCAGTGCGATCGGATTATATGAAGTATAGTAAAGAACAAATACCATTATTTGGTTATAGTGGGGTGATGATTCTAGTCAGGAGGAGAGACTCAATGATTTGTTGACTCGGCAGTTGGTTATGAATTTCTACACGTCTCTTCTGTCCTGGCGGTATTGCAAGAGTTGGAACCAGACTTATATATGTCATGAGGTGCATGGTGAGCATCAGATTCGGGGAATGTCGACTATTATGATCAGAGAATATTATTATGGTCATGTGAATATTGCGGTGCATGGTGTGAATTCGGCAAAGGTATGCAGTCGTGTTCTAGTACATCGTGTGGGGATTGATACGGTGTTCGTATGTTGGAAGCATGCCTGGCAGAGAATTCCGGATGTTGGAACTGGTCTCTAAGGCTTATTTGCCTAAATAAAAGAGAATATCTTCATATTTGATCGAGCTAATGTGCTCAACTGAGTTGTGGTAGCACGGGTAGGTGCACGAGGTGTTAAACAGTGATTTCGGACAACTCCAGTGCAGTTCTTACCACGTTCGAGGACGAACCTATGTTTAAGTGGGAGAGAATGTAACGACCCGACCGGTCATTTTGAGCCCTAGAGCATTGATCAGTGGTCTAAGGCCATGGGTAGTTTTACTTCGGGTATTATGACTTGTACGCGCGGTCGGAATTGAATTTCGGAAGTTCAGAGTTGATTTGGAAACAAAACTCTCATTTTAGAAGCTTTAAGTTGGAAGAATTGACTAAGGTTGGATTTTTGAGTAAACGACCTCGGAATTGGGATTTGAACGTTCCAACAGGTTTGTATGATAATTTTGGACTTGGGCGTATGTCCGGGTCGAATTTTGGATGACCCGGGAACGTTTCGGCACCTATTATGGAAGTTGGCATTTTTAGAAGGATTTCTTAAAACTGAGTTGAAGTGCATTTCAATGTTATCAATGTCCGTTTGGGATTTCGAGCCTGGGTATAGCTCCGCATGGCGATTCTGGTGTTGGGAGCACATCTGGGAATAGATTCAGAGGTCCAGAGGTCATTTTGGGGCCATTTGGCTAATGTTAGAAATTTGAAGGTTTTTGAGAGGTTTGACCGGAAGTGGACTTTTCGATATCGGGGTCGGATTTTGATTCTGCAATTTGGAGTAGGTCCGTAATGTCTAATGTGACTTGTGTGCAAAATTTTAGGACAATCGGACGTGATTTGATTGGTTTCGACATCGATTGTAGAAGTTGAAGTTTCAAAGTTTATTGAGTTTGAATTAGGGTGCGATTCATGATTTTGATGTTGTTTGATGCGATTTGAGGTCTCGAGCAAGTTTGTGTTATGTTATGGGACTGGTTGGTATGATTGGACGGGGTCCCGAGGGCCTCGGGTGTGTTTAGGGGTGGTTTTAGATCATTTCGGGTTATTTTGGACTGCTGTTGCTCGTATCTCGTTTCCTTCATCGCGAACGCGAAGGAAGTCCCGCGTTCGCGAAGAAGAAATTTTGGGGGTGCTGGATTTGGCCTTCGCAAACGTGAAGCAGTGGACGCGAACGCGAGGCAAGAGCTGGGCAAGCCTTCGCGAACGCAGCCAAGGCAACACAAACGCGAAGAAGAAATGAGAAGATGGGTCCGAGGATGTTGGCCTTCGCAAACGTGAAGTGTGTAATGTGAATGCGAGGCAAGAACTGGTCAAGCTTTCACGAACGCGACACAGTGGTTGCGAACGCGAAGAAGGAAGGGAGCTGGGCCTGGAAGTGCTTAGCCTTCGCGAATGCGGGTGTGGTACCGCGAACGCGAAGTGGAATTTGAGGTAGCTGGGTTTTTGGCCTTCGCGAACGTGAGACGGAGGTTACGAATGCGAAGAAGGGCTTGGCCTGGGCAGATTTTTAAAGACGGGGTTTGGCCATTTTTCCTCCATTTTGCATTTGGTTGGCGATGTTTGGAGCACTTGGAAGGGAGATTTTTGTCATCTATGTCAAGGTAAGTGATTCCAACCTATTGCAAGTTAAATACTTGGATTTTGTATGGATTTAGACATGAACATTTGTAGAAATTTGGGATTTTAAGAGGAAAACATAGAATTTGGTATTTGTGGATTTTGACCACGAATTTGGGCATGGAATTGGAAATGAACTGTATATTTGAGTTCGTGAGGTTATGGGTAAAGTTTATCTTCGAAAATATTTGGAATTCGGGCGCACGTGGGCCCGAGGGTTGCTTTATTGATTTTTCTAGCGGAGTTAGAAATTGTTATATATTGATTAATTAAGAGTATTAGAGCATATTTTGATTGGGTTGCAGCTTATTTGACTAGTTTTGGAGCGACGAGCGTCGATTTGAGGTGTTAGAAAGGCTTTGGAGCCGGTTATGAAATTTTGGAGCGAGGTAAGTCTCCTTTCTAACTTTGTAAGAGAGAATTAACCCCATAGGTGAACTAAATTATTGTGTGCTTCTATTTGTGGGGGCTATGTACGCACGAGGTGACAAGAGTCCGTGCGTAGCTACTAGCTATGCCTATGTCCAGGTAGTTTTAGGCTCACATCATGCCTTGTTGATATTGTTATTGATTTATGTTTAATTGTTTGCCTCGAGAGGGAGCGAGAATGAGTTTGCTTATTAAATGTTTTGAAAGGAGCTGAAATTGAAGAACTTAAGATTTAAAAAGGTTTCATTTGAACTTCATAATCTCGAAAAGGATTGAGGAATACGATAATAGCTTAAGAAATCTATGTGTAACCGCGTCGCACGTATGTTTCGCGAGCGGAGTAATTTCCTTAAAAAGCTACAAGCTAAATTTCCCTCATTTTGAAAAGAATCAAGAAAGAGATAGGATTTTTAATGTTAAATTATATTTGACCGCGTCGCAAGTATGATCCGGAGCGGGGAGATCTCCTTAAATTTAATAGATGCATCTATGGTTCGCGCCGTTCGACCCTCGGCAGTGCACAATTTACTTTTATGTTGGATCGGGCCGTACGCCTCGACATTTCCTATATATATATATTATCCTCATGGAATCGTGCATAACGTTTGGCAAGAAGCATGGAATCGTGCGAAACATTGGTAAGAAGCCGATGTATCTGAGGTTTTTCCCTGATTTAAATTATGACCACCTTTTTGATGAAATTCACTATCTCTATATATGCTCCGGTTACAGAGGGAACTTGCTTGTTGAGAGCTCGAGTAAAATTGTAAAGAGGGGAATTATGCCATGTATTTTACATATGTTTATTTCATATATTTACTCGGTTTCATATCTATTCACTTCTTTGCTGTACCTGATATTAATTATAACCCATAGTAAGTGTCCGAGTTGACCCCTCATCACTACTTCTTCGAGGTTAGGCGGGATACTTACTTGGTACGCGTTGATTTACGTACTCATGAGACACTTGCTGTACATTTTTGTGCATGTGCACATATGTTTAGCGGTCTTGTGGGCGCAAAGGCGCGATTATGGCAGGGACTTAGGTGAGCTATATTCTATACGACGATCCGCAGCCAACAGAGTCTCCCTCAGAGCACTTACATTTTTCCTGTCTAATTTGTATTTCGGACAGCTGTTGTATTTTATTTTACATTCCTAGTTAATGCTCATGCATTTGTGACACCGGGTTTTGGGAGGATTATGGGTTGTGTTGTATTGGAAAATTTAAAGATATTATTATTTATTTTTGTAAACTTCATCTTTTACGATTTAAATTGAAGGAAAAACAAGATTTCAAAAGTAACAAAATGAGAACTCAATTAAGTATTTATTGTTGGCCTGCCTGACAGTCGAGTCCAGCGCCATCACGACCCTTATGGATTTTGGGTCGTGACAAAATCCTAAGATTTAAGCTCCTGTTTTAGGGACTAAGTGTCCCAAAACACTCAGAAACCCAAAAACAAAACCTCCCGGCAAGTCACATAAGCAGAAAAATATACGGGGGGAAATAATTAATAGGGGATCGGAGCTAATACACTCAAAATGATCGGCCAGGTCGTTACACTAAATAAACTCTGCCATTAACAATTTTGCAATTTCAAAATCATGTTCATTAACACAATTTTTCAAATTTATAGTTATTTCAAAGTTCAAAGTATATTAATTTATTTAAATTTTAAATATCAGTTATAGTTATAATTTTACATAATACGGATGTAGATTAATTTATTTTTAAAATTAACATTAACAATAATTCTGACTTCTAAAAATTTATACCTAAAGTTAAATCAAAACTCTTTAAAAATAAAAGGAAAAATAATTACCATGCATTGGTGATGTCTTTTAGGTAATCAATTATTGAAAGTATTTGTAAAAGAAAACAATACTACATATGAATTATATACATCAGAGGCTAAGGATACACATTAAACTCCAAAAGCATGTTTAAAGTCCGTGTAACGATCCAATCGGTCGTTTTGACTGTTAGAACCCCTTCCCTTAAATAAGACTCCCCGCATGTGCTTTTACTAATTTATGACTTACGGGGATGGTTGGTTCGGGATTTGAAAGTGTTCGGGTTGAAATTGGAGCACTCGGTTCCTTAGTTGGCTTTAAAAAGGGTGAGTTTGACTTCAGTCGACATTTTTAGTAAACGACCTCGGAATCAGGATTTGACGGTTCCAATAGGGTCGTATAATAAATTTGGACTTGGTTGTATGATCGGATCGGGTTTTGGATGACCCAGGAGCGTTTCGGCGCCTATTGTGGAAAGTGGCATTTTAGAAGAATTTCATAAATTTGGGTTGAAGTGCATTTAAATGTTATCGATGTCCGTTTGGGATTCCGAGTATGGGAATAGCTCCGTATGGTGATTCTGGTCTTAGTAGCTCCGTATGGGAATCTGATTCCGGAAGTTGGAGTAGGTCCGTAATGTTAATTATGACTTGTGTGCAAAATTCGAGGTCAATCAGATTTGATTTGATAGGTTTCGGTGTCGAATATAGAAGTTTGAAGTTCTAAAGTATAATGACCCAACCTGTTGTTTTGACTTTTAGAACCTCGTTCCCCTAAATAAGACTTTCCGAATGTACTTTTAATAATTTACGACTTGCGGGGATGGTTAGTTCAGAATTTGAAAGTGATCGGGTTGAAATCGGAACTATTGGTTCCTTAGTTTGGCTTTAAATGGCCAAGTTTGACTTCGGTCAACATTTTGAGAAAACGACCCCGGAATCAGGATTTAACTGTTCCAATAGGTTCGTATGATGATTTTGGACTTGGGCGTATGTTCGAATCGGGTTTTGGATAACCCGGGAGCGTTTTGACGCTTAATAGTGAAAATCAACTATTTGAAGGTTTAAAGTTCTTTAAATTTGGTTTGGAATAGGTTTTGGAGTAATCTAGGTCCATTTGAAATTTTGAGTTTGGGAATAGTTTCGTATGCACGCAAAATTTGGTGTCACTCCGAGTAGTATAAGTATATTTTGGCACGTTTGGAGTAAGTTTGAAGAATTTGAAATTTTTAAGTTGAATCAATTTGGTTTGGGGTTTGATTCTTAGATTTGATGTTGTTTTACGCGTTACGAGAGTTCGAGCTAGTTCGTTTTATGATTTCAAACCTGTTGATATGTTCGGACGGGGCCCCAGGTGTCCCGAGTGTTAATCGGACGAGGCTTGGACCCATTTTGGAATTTTAAAGAATAGCTGAAGCTTCCAGCTTCTAGTATGATCGAACCTGCGCATGGGCAGCCGCAGGTGCGAGCCACCAGCCGCAAGTGCGAAGAGGAGGAGTAGGTCTGCCATCGCAGGTGCGGAACTTTGGGCGCACCTGCGAACATGCATGTGCGAGGCATGGTACGCAGATGCGAAGCTGGTCCAGGCGAGTGAAACTCGCACATGCGAGGAACTTCCGCAGGTGCGGTCACTCCTTCGCAGGTGCGAAAAACCTCCTTGGACAGAACCTTAAAACGGACAAAGCTCGGTCCATTTTGTTTGTTTTTATTCCATGTTTGGGCGATTTCAGAGCTTTTTGAGAGGGGATTTCAACTAACAACTTGGAGGTAAGTTAGTTCTACCCACCTTGAATTAAATACATAGATTATGGGTAGGTTATAAACGGTAAATCTTAAAAATCAAGGGTTTAGATGAAAAACCTAGATTTGTATAAAAATGAGATTTTAACCATGAAAATGGTTATGGAATTGGATAGAAATTATATAATTGAGTTCTTGAGATTATAGGTAACGTTTTCCTCCGAAAATTTCCAGAATCCGGGCACGTGGGCCTCGGGTGAATTTTAGGAATTTTACCATTTTGGATAGGGTAGTTTATTTAATAGATGAATTTTGAATTATTGAACATGTATTAATTATTTTATATAACTTTTGGATAGTTTCGGATTTTTCGGCATCGAATTGAGGTTTTTACGCGATATTTTGATCGGAAAGTGGACTTTGAGACAAGGTAATTCTCTTGTCTAATCTTATGAGGGGGAATTTACCCCATACGTGATTAAATTGATAATTATTGTTAATTGTGGGGGCTACGTATGCACGAGGTGACGAGAGTCCGTACCTAGCTACTATCTATGCTAAATTCCGGGTAGTTTAGGATTCAAAGCATGAACTATGAGTGTAAATTATATTCTTTATTTAATTAACTTAATTGATATATATTGTGAATTGTTAGGGAAAGATAGTAAAAGATGAAAATCTTATATACTTAATTTTATGCTTAAATTAATTTATTTGTTAAAAGAAATTGTTCATCCTCTCGAATTAATCTATAATAAATATACTCTCCTTCCGGAGGTACATAAGAAAATGTCCCCCTTTCTTGTGGAGCGGGCCGAACGCCTCAGCAGTATAGATGCATCTATGGATCGCGCCGCTCGTTCCTCGACAATATACACGACACTTTGGATTGGGCCGTACGACCTCGGCAGAAATCGTGCCTAATAATAATAATTATACGATACCTTTTATTTTAGTTGCAGTTTGTGAATTTAATTAATAGATTGGAAATTGTTGCATTTGAAGGAATTTAATTATTTCTGCTGGTTAAAAAATATTATTGTTAACTCTGTGAATCATGTTGATTTAGATATTCTAGTTTTACTTCCATTATTATTATTGACCCTTAGTGAGTGTCAAAGTCGGCTATCTCATCTCTACCTCTTCGAGATTAGGCTTGATACTTACTAGGTACACGTTGTTTACGTACTCATGCTACACTTTTTGTGCAGGACCTGATACAGGTGCTATAGTTGGATCTATCGGCGCGCACCCACAATATCCAGAGGCTTAGTGGTGAGCTGCCCTTCTGAGCCATTCTGCAGCAACCAGTGCCTCTTCCTGAATTTGTTTTTATTCTGTCTATTTTATTTCAGACAGTATTTGGAATTTTTGTATAATCTACTAAATGCTCATACACTTGTGACACCAGGTCTTGGCACACACACTAGTAGAAGTTTTTGGATTTAATTACTTTCTTTGTTATTTTAAATTTACCAAACCTTTTCACATTGTCTTGATTATTGCAAGTACGAAGAGTTTAATTTTTCGGTTAATTTTTTTAAAAAAGGATTGAATATGTGTTTAAATTACTACTTGGCTTTCCTAGTTGTAGTGTTGGCGCCATCATGACCTATAGGTGAAATTGGGCCGTGACAACATGGTATCAAAGCACTAGGTTCACGTAGATCTTACAAGTTATGAGCAGACCTAATAGAGTCTTGCGGATCGGTACAGAGACGTCTGTATTTATCTTCGAGAGGCTATAGGGTGTTAGAAAACTACCTTTGTTCATCTTCCATCGTGTAATTGATGTAGTACTAAATATCTTTCTCTTATTCTCTCACAGATGTTGAGAATGCGCTTTAATGAGGTTCCAAATCAGGGAAAAGCTACTCCCCCAGTTGCCAGAGGCAGAGGTAAAGGCCAAGGGAGGGCTCCAGCTTGCAGTAGGGGCGAGGACATCCCAGAACTGTTCAAGTTATGCCACCAGTAGGTCCAGCAGAGCATCCCACTATTGAGGAACAGGGTAAGGTGCTTGTGGCAGAGCCAACTCCGGTGGATTTCACATCTGCACCGGGATTTCAGAATGTCATGGGTTGTACGCTGCGGTTCATGGACACTATGACTCAGGCCGGTTTATTTCCGGCAGACCCAGCCACATCTCAGGCGGGCGGGGGAGCCCAGACCCCTACCACGCAAGCTCATGGGCAGGCAGTTGCTGTATATCAGACCCAGGGTGCACTACCCATGGGTGGAGCCCAGCCAGTGGCAGCAGCTACACCTGAGCCTAGGCCAGTTGCAACCGCTAATCCGCAGAAACTATTGGATAGATGGACTAGACTGCATCCTCCTATCTTTGGGGGTGAGTGACATGAGGATCCACAGGATTTCATTGATCGGTGAAAGGACAGACTGTACAACATGAGGATATTGGAGTCTCATGGGGTTGACTTTGCTAATTTTCAACTAGAGGGCAGAGCCTGTAGATGGTGGAAGTCTTGCCTTCTTGGCAGACCAGCGGATTCTCCTCCCATGACTTGGGACAGGTTCACCCATATCTTCCTGGACATATATATTCCACCCTCCCAGAAGGAAGAGTTGTGGTTTTAGTTTGAGCAGCTCTAACAGGGTCAGATGTCAGTGACCGATTATGAGGCGAGGTTTTCTGAGTTATCTCGCCATGCACTTATGATACTCCCTATTGAGGCGAAGAGAGTGCGGAGGTTTGTTGCGGGTTTACATACTGGCATTCAGGCCACTATGGCTCGAGAGGTTGAGATGGGTACTTCTTATGAGCTAGTCGTGGAGATAGCCTGGAGGATTGAGAGTGTGCGTCAGTGGAGCCGAGAGCAGGTTATGGAGAGTTCAGAGGTGCTCCGTCTAGGGGTAGAGGTCAGTTCGGGAGAGGGCAGTCCAGCATGCCCCCATATCCAGCACCACCACCTCCTCGGGGTGCTCCAGTACGACCTTATTTCAGTGCTATACCAGAGAATTTTTATCGCCCACCAGTTATTCAGGGTTCTTCCACTGGGTATTTAGGTCACCAGCGCCATATTCTTAGTCAGCAGCCCATTATACCTAAGGGTTGTTACGAGTGTGGGGATCCCGGTCACATATAGAGATTCCTGCCCCAGAATTCGGGGTAGACTAGTGCAGCAGGGTCAGCAGCATATGATTACCGCACCAGTTGCTCCACCAGTAGTCCGACCACCAAGAAGAGGAGGAAATGTGGGTAGGGGCCATCCTAGAGGTGGAGGTTAGCCAGGTGGAGGCCATCCGGTTGGCACTCCAGCTCGGTCTATGCTTTTCCGGCCAGACCAGATGCAGAGGACTCAGATGTCGTGATTACAAGTATTATTTCTGTTTGCGGCAAGGATGCCTCCGTATTATTTGATCCAGGATCTACATATTCCTATGTGTCATCTCTATTTTCTCATTTCCTGGGTGTTTCTCGTGAGTCCTTGAGTACTCCTGTTTATGTGTCCACTCCTATAGGCTATTCTGTTGTTGTGAATCGGATATACCGGTCTTGTGTTATTACATTCTATGGTTATGAAACTAGAGTAGATCTTCTATTGCTTGAGATGACTAATTTTGAAATTATCCCGGGTATGGACTAGTTATATCCATATCATGCCATCCTAGATTGCCATGCTAAGACTGTTACCTTGGCTATTCCAGAATTTCCTAGGTTGGAGTGGAAGGGTTCGTCTGTTAGTGCATCTAATCGGGTTATTTCATTTATGAAGGCTCAACACATGGTTGAGAAGGGTTGTTTAGCTTATCTAGCCTATGTTCGGGATACTACTGCAGAGACTCCGACTATTGATTCAATGCCTGTAGTTCGGGAGTTCTCCGATGTAATTCCTTCAGATCTTCCAGGCATGCCACTTGATCGTGATATTGATTTCTGTATTGATTTAGCTCCAGATACCCAGCCTATATCTATTCCATCGTATCGCATGGCTCCGAAAGAATTAAAATAATTGAAAGAACAACTTGAGGAGTTATTAACCAAAGGGTTCGCCAAACCGAGTGTATCGCCTTGGGGTGCACCGGTATTATTTGTGAAGAAGAAGGATGGTACTATGCGAATGTGTATTGATTATCGCCAATTGAACAAAGTCACTATTAAGAACAAGTACCCGTTGCCACGAATTAATGATCTATTTGACCAGTTGCAGGGTGCTAGGGTGTTCTCTAAAATCGACTTGAGGTCGGGGTACCATCAGTTGAAGATTCAGAATTCGGATGTTCCGAAGACTGCTTTCAGGACCAGATATGGTCATTATGAGTTTCTAGTGATGTCTTTCGGTTTAACTAACACCCCGACAGCATTTATGGATTTAATGAACAGAGTATTCAGACCATATATTGATTCGTTTGTCATTATCTTTATTGATGATATTTTGATTTACTCGTACAATAAGGAAGAACACGAGCAGCATATGAGAGTGGTGCTTCAGACGTTGCGGGAACAAAAGGTATATGCTAAGTTCTCCAAATGTGAGTTCTGGCTAGAATCTGTAGAATTTTTGGGGCATATTGTATCGGGCGAGGGCATTAAGGTTGATCCCAAAAAGATTGAGGCAGTTCAGAATTGGCATCGTCCCACTTTGGCGACTGAGATCAGAAGTTTTTTGGGTTTAGCAGGTTATTATCGTCGGTTCGTGGAAGGGTTTTCATCTATTGCAGCACCTTTAACCAAATTAACCCAGAAGGGTGCTCCGTTCCGATGGTCCGATGATTATGAGGTGAGCTTTCACAAGCTCAAGACAACATTGACTAAAACACCAGTGTTAGTGTTGCCTTCCGGTTCGGGGATGTATACAGTGTATTGTGACGCTTCACGCGTTGGCTTGGGTTGTGTATTAATGCAGGAAGGGTGAGTTATTGCTTATGCTTCACGACAGCTGAAGCCCCACGGGAAGAATTATACGGTGCATGGTTTGGAGTTAGCTGTGATTGTTCACGCTCTTAAGATTTGGAGGCATTATCTTTATGGGGTGTCTTATGAGGTTTACACTGATCATCGCAATTTGCAGCATTTGTTCAAGTAGAGGGACCTAAATTTGAGGCAGCGCAGATGGCTGGAGTTACTGAAATATTACGATATCACTATCCTATATCATCCAGGCAAAGAAAATGTAGCTGCAGACGCCTTAAGTAGAAAGGCAGAGAGTATGGGTAGTTTGGCTTTCATTTCAGCAGAGGAGAGGCCATTAGCTTTGGATATTCAGTCCTTGGCCAACAAACTTGTGCGGTTGGATATTTCAGAGCCCAATTGAGTTCTTGTATGTGTTGTAGCTCAGTCTTCATTATTTGAACAGATCAAGGCTCGCCAGTATGATGATCCACACTTAATGGTTCTTCGAGAAACGGTACTACAGGGTGGTGCCAAAGATGTTACTATTGGCATGGATGGTGTTTTGCGACTCTAGGATCGTCTATGTGTTCCTAATGTGGATGGACTAAGGAAAAAGATCCTAGAGAAAGCACAAAGTTCTTGGTATTCTATTCATCCAGGTGCTACGAAGATGTATCGTGACATGAGGCAACATTATTGGTGGTGACGGATGAAAAAGGACATCGTTGAGCATGTAGCTAGGTGTCTAAATTGCCAACAATTTAAATATGAGCACCACAGGCCAGGTGGCCTACTTCAGCAGATGACTATACCGGAGTGGAAATGAGACCGCATTACTATGGACTTTATAGTCGGGTTGCCGCGGACCTTGCGGAAATTTGATGTAGTTTGGGTGATTGTTGATAGGTTCACCAAGTCGGCACACTTTATTCCTATAGTGACTACATATACTTCAGAGAAGTTGGCCCAGATATATATTCAGGAGATAGTTTGGTTGCACGGTGTGCCAATTTCTATCATATCAGATAGAGGCCCTTAGTTTACTTCACATTTTTGGAGAGCAGTACAAAGTGAATTGGGGACCCGTGTAGATCTCAGCACAGCCTTTCATCTACAGACCAACGGGTAGTTAGAGCGAACAATTCAGATTTTGGAGGATATGCTCAGGGCATGTGTGATTGACTTTGGAGGTCAGTGGGATCGTTTCTTGCCTTTGGCCGAGTTTTCTTATAATAACAGTTACCAATCCAGCATCGACATGGCACCATTTGAGGCTTTATGTGGTCGGCGATGTCGTTCCCCCATCGGTTGGTTTGAGCCCGGTGAGGCTAAGTTATATGGTACTGATTTGGTGAAGGATGCCTTGGAAAAGTTAAAGTTGATTCAGGAGTGACTTCGTACAGCGCAGTCCAGACAGAAGATTTACGCAGATCAGAAAGCACGTGATTTATCATTTATGATGGGTGAAAAGGTTCTCTTGAAGGTTTCGCTGGTGAAGGGAATCATGAGATTCGGGAAGAAGGGCAAGTTGAACCCAAGGTTTATAGGCCCATTTGAGGTGTTGAGACGAGTTGGAGAGGTTGCTTACGAGCTTGCCTTGCCTCCCAGTCTATTAGGAGTTCATCTAGTTTTTCATGTATCTATGCTTTGGAAGTATCATGCCGACCTATCACGTGTTAGACTTCAGCACGGTTCAACTAGATAATAGTTTGGGCTATGAAGAAGAACCAATTGCCATTGTTGATAAACAGGTTCGCCAGTTGAGGTCCAAGAGGCTTTCTGCAGTAAAAGTCTAGTGGAGGGGTTAACTAGTCGAGGAATTATGATAATTTACTAGAAGCATTCTTTCGAACTACTCTAGTTGACAATTTGTACAACTCATAAATATCACACTAAAGCTTCGTTATCTCTAATCCCTCTTTTAAATTCAAGTAAGTAATCTCTTAACTTAATCAAAAGTGGCGTTGTTCAACAACAATCTAATCAAGTGTTCTTTCTCAAGCAACACTAGACAACTAGACATGATTAATCAAGGGCCCTTTCAATTAATCACAAGAAATACATAGTTGAACAATTAAAGAGTAAAAACGGCTCAATTATATCAAAACGTAATCAAGACTTCATCCAACAATTAGTTCCATTAACCCTAGATGACGAGTTTAGCTACTCATGCTACTATGCACGATTACAATATAAAAAGTCATAGCCAACAATGGAATTAAGAAGAAGATGATGAAAAACTCGTAGGAGAATTCTCCGTCTTGCTCCTTTTGTGTTCTTGCCTCCAAAGTTCTTCAAACAAACAGAGATACCCTCTTTTTGGGTGATCTGGGCTTCATATAGGTCAAGGTTAGTCGCCTTTCAAATTACAAATATGGCCTTGGACGATTTTTCTTGGAAGCACGTGCGCGGCCGCGCATCAACCGCGCATCGACCGCGCACTTTGGCCAGTTTCTGCCTGACATGTGCGGCCCAGTGTGCGGCCGCGCATAGATCGCGCACCTGGAGGATTTTCTGCAGCATTTATTTCTTTCTTCTTTTTAAGCGTGCTAACCTCCAATTGGCCTTCAATGCTCCATATTAGCTCCAAAATACTCTTTAACATCCTCATAGCCCGGAATTACTCCTGCAAAGCATAAAGTTCTTAATTAGAGCAATTTGTTATCATTTAACATTCAAATATCAATAAAGTGCAGCTAAGTTAGAGTGCAAATAGTAGCTAAACTACATAGTTATAGCCTACTATCAATACCCCACACTTAAACCATTGCTCGTCCCCGAGCAATCAAACCACACTCTACAGGGGCCTAACTTCACTAAGCGACTTCCCTAACTCATCACACCAAGAATATTTCACATAGATTGATTATGGTAATGTAACATCTTCACCTTAAGAGTTGACTCCCACGCACCACACAATATTCCTAACTTACTCACTTACTCTAACGCAGAGGTCAAGAATTACCTTTCCTTCATGAATCAAGTGCCTGCTCACAACAAAAGGGACTCATTCCACAATCAATAAAATTCACGCATAATGAGGGACTTCAAAATAGATAGAATTCACTCACCCTCAGAAACGATATTCTTGTGCCACAAAAGATGCTCCATAGGCTTGCCCGTAGTGTACTACTCTACTAATCTAGCTCATTCAGTCTAGGATCAAGTATGACTTTATTTGGTTCTAATGTAGGCTGCGGGTCAGGTAGGATATATTTGGATATAAGAGTGACTACACCTCTCTAAGCACTTTAATACATATACTTTTACATTCAAGTCCATACTTATGTGAAACCATAACTCCACCTTCACATCAATATATATTAACTCCATACTTCGTTAACCACAATTACATCAAGAGTCATCACTTATCAAGGAATTTGTTTTTTCACAGCAATACCACTATTTTTTTCTTTTCTTTCTTTTTCAATTCAAGTGGCTCTTACTTTTTCAAAACAGTGCACCTTTTTCCTTATTTCATTATTTCCACTCAAAAGCCAAACCAACCACCCCACACTTTAACTTTTACACAGTTCATAACAATTCAAGTGCTCATGAGAGGTTAGAAGGTTCAAATAGATGGTTAATTCAAACAAATGGGTAAGGCTTGTAATGTGGTTGCCAAAGAAATAGGATTACAGGCTCAAAGGGGTTAACTATGATACATAACAATTAGGTGTTTAAAATATATATATATATATATTAACTATGATACATAAAAATTAGGCGGATAAAATATATATATGGCTCAACAAGAAACGCCTATATCACTTCCAAAACTGAACAAAACTACTATTTCGCTTTGCAAACACACGGGGCAAGTTCTAGACATCAAATACAATGCACAGAATAACACAAAACCTTACACACATATGGCACATAACTCACTCATGATTGGGCTCATCAAGATACTCTAGTCAAAGAAGTTAAGCAACGTTAAGATTATACAATTTAAGGTACTTATACAAGAGTCAAAAACTGAGCCTAAGCGTCACAACCAAAATATTCACTATTCTTAAGGCATAACAAGGTCAAGAAAAATTGCTTCAATTCAATTCATAGCACAATGGCTCCTACTCCTAAAAAAATAAAATTAACTACACCCGGTTCAAACAAAACCCTTGGAAAAGAACCACGGCACAAAGAAAAATCAAGGGGAAATTACTATACTACCTACAAAGAAAATCTTTTTTTTCTTTCGACTTAAATCCCTCGAGAAACCCGTCAAATGATATCCATCATCGGGACAAATCGAAACTTTTGAAGATTTTTTTTAATATATTCAGTTAACTAAAGAAACTACTCTACTCATCATAACTTTATACATACAACATACATACAAAATATCCCCCACCCAACATTTAAAATGGTGGCATGTCCCCATGCCACACAAATACAAAAATGCGAGGTAAAGGAAACTTCTCTGGTACATCAATCCTGATTGGAGACAGTGCTGGGGACGAGATGGCACGCCTTCCCCATCGCACGCAGCCAAGCCATGATCTTCTTCTCAGATTTTGCATTTTGGGTGGCCAGTGTATCAACTCGAGTCCCCAAATTCGTGACAGAAGTGCGTAACCCTGGCATTTCATGTTCTACGGCTGTCATCCGCGTATCCCATCTGACCATAGATGTTCCCTCAGCCTCAGCAACTTGCTCGTGTGGGGGTGACTTAGCCACAGCCTCAGCGTGCCTTTCATCTCCGTCCTTTAGCGCATCAAACTCATCACTATTAGCTCTGCCAGGTACCATAGGATCCTTCCCAATGGTCACTTTATCTGCCCGAAACTTTGGTTCTTTTTTCACTCTTCCATCCACATTCTTATTCTCCGGCACTCGTGCTGCCCGACATAATCTAGTGACTAGTGAAGGGAAGAAGAACCCATACCTCTTCACTGGACAACGGATGAACATCTTGTCGTGAATAACCTTAGGCATATCAAAATTATGGCCATTTATGAAGCACCAGATCAATGCAGCTCTGGGACTGTTCACCTCAGTGGTGTTGGAGGAAGGCAGCATGCGGCTATTGATGATATAAAGCCAACACTTCCCTTCAAAGGTGAGTGAGGCCGAGTGAAAATTCCGCCCCGGTGTAACCCACACTATGTCTTTGTTTGGCACACAGATTGTTCTGAAAAACAAGTTCCAGGAGGTTGGTTCTCGCCTATACGTATCATAATAGTCCTTCTGCCCACCAAATACTGGCAGCCGATAAGCCCTCCTAATGGCGTCTATCGATGCATCAACACTCTTTTGCCGCACAGTGAAAATATGGTCCTCATGTTCAGAGAAGTTTGCGTAGAACTCTCGTACAACCATCAATTTGGCCTCCTCAGGTTATTCAAAGAAGATATCCAGCCCGCATCGAACCAACTCCTGATATATATTGGGGCAATCAATCTGGAGGGACCCCCTATCAATACCCCATTCAGTTATGGGCTTCTTAGGAGCCTTCTGACTAAAACGTTCCTAGGCTGAGCTTGATATAAATCTTGTGCTATGAAACTGAGTCGCATTGGTTGAGGCCCGTGCCCGGTACAAGCCTGCATGACCACTAGAAGAGGCACATGTGGTTCGTCTTTCTTTGAGGGTGGCATAGTACCTACAAAACAAATACCACTATCAGTACAAGGCGAGATGTGTGAACCAATAGTGGTTACTCAGTCTTCACCCACACAATTGGTCACAAATTACATTCACGAACTCACTGTGGCATTTAAACAAACACTTGATGTGTAAATTCACCCCAAATTCCCCAAACACCCAATTATACCTCAATTCCACCACAATTTTAACAATGTCTAATCCAACCCAACAAGATGAAATTTCACTATCCTCACATACCAACAAGTATACTTAGTAATACAAAGCAATGAAAAGAACGACAATGACTTCTACTACCATACAATTAAAAGAGAAAAAGAAAAGAAAAAATTGGAAAAACTAAAAAAATAGAATCTGAAGGAAAAGGAAAATAGAAGCCATGGCACTTACCTAAAGAAGCTTGTGAGGAATAGATATTGGGGAGTGATTGAGTAGGGAAGAGGAGGAAAGGGAGGTAGGTTTTTGCTTTTGGGAGAAGGGATGGTTTTTGGGCGTGTGTTTGTTGTGAGAAAGAAGGGTTTGTTTTGTTTTTATTCAGATTTTAGTGGAGGAATTAGGGGGGGGGGGGGTTATTAGTAAGGGAGAAAAAAATGAAAAGAAAGAAAGGGAAAAATAAAATTAACTAATAAAATAACCTAAAAACGCCGCCCAGTGCGTGGTCTATGCGTGGCCGCGCACGTGGGGCAGTGGAGGTCGGAAAACATGCGGTCCATGTGCGGTCGATACACGACTGCGCATGTGCAACAGTAGGGGTCCGAAAGTGCGCAACCTGTGCGCGGCCGCGCACGTTTGTCCTTCAAAATATCTCCCTTTTAGGCACTTTTTACCTATCTCCGGATGGATTTCTTCACCCCGAGTCCTTCCGTCGTGCACAATTTCATCCCTGTACACTAGTAGACCTGTCAATACTTTCACCGTTCAAAATCAAATACAAAAAATAAGAACAAAGAAAATATATTGGGTTGCCTCCTAAGAAGCGTCTGATTTAATGTCGCGGCATGATGAATTACAACAAAACCATGGGTTGCCTCCCAGGAAGCGCCTGATTTAACATCGCAGCATGACATAGGCTTTCATGATTGCACTTTGATCACATATTGGGGCTCTTCCAAAGACATCACATCTTTCTCCCCTTTTTCTTCAACCATTCCAAGGTAGTGTTTCAACCTTTGCCCATTCACTTTAAACCTATTCGTTCCATCTTTTGATCAATTTCTACTGCTCCACTTAAGAACACTTGCATAACTCTAAATGGTCCTGACCATCTAGATTTTAGCTTACCCAGAAACAATCTTAATCTCGAGTTGTATAACAATACTAGATCTCTGGGTTTGAAGTTTCGATCTAGAATGTGCTTATCATGCATCATCTTCATCCTTTCTTTGTACAATCTTGCGTTCTCGAATGCATGGAACCAGAATTCCTCGAGTTCATGTAGCTCTGTGACTCTACTTGTGCCTGCGGCTTCCATATCCAAGTTCAACTGCCGCAGTGCCCATAAGGCTCTATGCTCAAGCTCCACCGGAAGATGGCATGCTTTTCCAAACACTAACTTTTATAGAGACATATCAATTGGAGTTTTAAATGTTGTGCGGTACGCCCATAATGCATCATCCAACTTCTTTTCCCAATCATTCCCATTCACCGTTTTGGTCAGGATACTTTTGATTTCCCTGTTGGGCACTTCCACTTGCCCGCTCGTTTGTGGATGGTAAGGTGTGGCAATCTTATGGCGAACTCCATACTTTTCTAACAGCCTTGCAAACGCTCTATTGCAAAAATGGGTTCCACCATCACTGATTATAGCTCTCTGAGTGCCAAAATGTGTAAAAATATTTTTCTTTAGAAAACTTGTCACTCCTTTGGCATCATTTGTTGAAAGGGCCACAGCTTCAACCCATTTGGATACATAGTCAACTACTACCAATATGTACTTGTTACCATACGGGCTGACAAATTGTCCCATAAAATAAATCCCCCACATGTCAAATACTTCCACCTCTTGAATTGTAGTCATCGGCATCTCGTGACGGCAAGATTTGTTGCATGTCCTTTGGCACTCATCACAACTTTTCACCCAAGCATGTGCATCCTTGAATAAAGTCGTCCAATACAAACCCGACTCCAACACTTTCGCCGATGTCCGAATTCCTCCAAAGTGCCCACCATATTGTGAAGCATGCCAAGGCTGCAAAATAGAAGATTGATCTTTCTCGGGGATACACCTCCGGATCATGTTATCTACACATATTTTAAAAAGTAAAGGTTCATCCCAGTAATAAGAAGAGAGTTCATAAGGTACAATATCGCTTGCCAAATAATTAGCAATATCAGCATACCATGGAGTCTCCTCAATTGCCACTGCTAGTAATTGTTCATCCGGGAATGTCTCAGTTATATCTTCAACCTCTACTTTCTTTTCAGCTCCCTCCAACCTTGAAAGGTGGTCTGCCACTTGGTTATCTGTCCCTTTCCTATCGCGGATCTCCAAATCGAAATTCCTGTAGCAATAGAACCCAACAGATCAAGCGTGGCTTTGACTCCTTCTTTGCTATCAAGTACCTAAGTGTTGCATGGTCAGTATAAACAATCACTTTTCAACCAATCAAATAAGACATAAATTTGTCGAATGCAAACACCACAGCCAACATCTCTTTCTCAGTCGCGGTATAATTAAGTTATCCACCGCTTAGCGTTCTGCTTGCATAGTAAATTAGGTGCACTATCTTGTCCTTTTGCTGCCCCAGGACTGCTCCTATAGCATAGTCACTTGCGTCACATATGAGCTCGAACGGCTGCACATAGTTGGATGCAACGATGATTGGTGAATTTACCAGTCTCTTCTCCAGCTCCTCAAATGCTAACCTGCAATCATCAGAGAACAGAAAGGGATGATCCTTTTCAAGGAGTTTACATAAGGGGTTATCAATTTTAGAGAAATCTTTTATAAATCGCCTATAGAACCTGGTGTGCCCAAGGAAACTTCTCACTGCCTTGACCGAAGTGTGCGGTGGCAACTTCTCAATCACGTCAAACTTAGCATGGTCGACCTCAACCTTTACTGGACACTCGATGCCCTAACACTATACCTTCTTATACCATAAAATGGCACTTTCCCCAGTTCAGCACTAAATTTGTCTCCACACACCTTTTTAGCACTCTCCTTAAATTGTGAAGACAGTCTTCGAATGAATCCCCCACCACTGAGAAATCATCCATAAAGACTTCCATAATATCTTCAACCATATAAGTGAAAATGGCTAACATACACCTCTGATATGTAGCCGGTGCATTGCATTCTCCGAAAGGCAAATATGCCATACATACAAGTAAAGGATGTTTTCTCTCTATGTTCAAGGGCTATTGAGATCTGATTGTATCCCGAATATCCATCCAAAAAGCAGAAGTGAGACCGCCCAGACAACCTATCCAACATTTGGTCAATGAATGGCAAGGGGAAATGGTCTTTCTGGGTGGCTGTGTGCAGTTTTCTATAATCCATGAAAATTCGCCAACCCGTGACTGTACGAATCGAGATCAACTCATTATTCTCATTTTGCACGACTATCATTCCACCCTTCTTTGGCACACACTGAACTGGGCTGGCCCAGTTACTGTCAAAGATGGGGAAGATGATACCCGCATATAACCACTTGATCACTTCTTTCTTCACCACTTCTTTCATGTTCGGGTTCAGCCTTCTTTGATGTTCTCTGGATGGTTTGTGCCCCTCTTCCAAGAGAATCTTGTGCATACAAAAGGTCGGGCTGATACCCTTTATATCTGTCATGGTCCAACTAATAGCAGTCTTACATTCCTGTAACACCTGAAGGAGTTGTTCTACCTGCAAAGCTAACAAACCGGATGAGATAATAATAGGTTAATTAGAGTTAGGCCTTAAGAAAGCGTACCTGAGGTGAGCTGGAAGCGATTTTAGGTCCAATTGTGGTGGCTCCACTATTGATGGCTTCGCAGGCGGTGTTGCCCTTTCTTCTAACTGTAATGGCTTGAACTGGGGTTCCCGTTTCCAGAACCCTTGACCTTCGAGAGCAATGACCCACTCTGCCAACTTACACCATCCACATCTTCCAAATTCATCAAGAAAGCTTCTAATAGATCTCTGACATTAAGGGTCTCATCCTCCTCTTGTAGTATTACATCCACCGCCTCCACTAGTGAAAAATTTGCAAATCTGCTGGGCCTCCTCATAGATTGTTGAACATTCAATATTATTTTCTCATTATTAAACCTCATTTTTAACTCTCCAGTCTCACAGTCGATCAATGCTCTCCTAGTAGCTAAGAACGGCCTCCCCAAAATTATTGGTATTTCTTCGTCAACTTGAAAATCAAGAATAACGAAATCAGCTGGAAATAAAAACTTCCCCACTTGGACGAGCACATCATCCAGAATTCTTGTCGGCCTTTTGACTGTGCGATCAGCTAGTTGCAACAACATTGAGGTCGGTATAGCTCTGCCAATGCCTAATGTTATGTAGATTGCCAAAGGCATCAAGTTGATACTGGCTCCTAAGTCACACAATACTTTAGCAAAAGCATAACTTCCAATTGTGCATGGGATAGTGAAACTACCGGGATCAGACAATTTTTGAGCCATAGGTCTTGTCACTACCATGCTGCAAGTTTGAGTTAGAGTTACAGTAGACAGGTCCTGGAAGTCAGATTTTCGAGACATCAGATCCTTCATCATTTTTGCATAACCTGGCATTTCCCTCAAAGCGTCCATCAGCGGAATATTCAATTGAATTTGTTTAAGCTTTTCCATGAATTTCCTATATTGATCATCTTTCTTTTGCTTTGCCAACCTTTGAGGGAATGGTGCAGGAGTTAGCTTCTGCCCACTGCTTGGTGTCTTTTCTTTATTAGGAGCCTTTTCCACCACCTGTTCTGTGAGTTGTTCAAATTCCTTCTCCTTGCCTTTGTCCACTTGTGCATGTTCAATTACAACTTCTGTGAGCTCTGTTGACTCGTCGGTCTCTAATGTCACTGGAGTAATTAGCACTGCGTCTCTCCTATATTGAGCAACTTCTTGCTCTCTATCTAAATCCCTTCTATTCCTGAGACTCACTGCCATTAGTTGATTTGGGTTCTGCTCCTTTGGATTGATGTTTGTGTCTGCAGGCAACGTTCTTTGTGGGCGATTGTTCAAGGCCATAGATAACTGGCCTAATTGAGTTTCAATGCCTTTAATAGCCGAATCATGTGAGGCCAACTTTTCTTGCATCTTTCCATTTGTCCCAATGAGTTGTTGCAGCATGCCCTTGATTTCTATCATACTACTATCCTGCTGTTGATGAGGCGGTTGGTAAGCCAACTATTGTTGGTGCTGCTGATTGTAGCCATGCTGCCTTTGATAAGGCACGACTTGGCCTTGTGGTCGTGCTCCCCCTGGAATGGTATTGTATTGTTGTTGGGTTGGTCAGTACTACTGATTTTGAGGTCCCCATTGCTGTCCACCTTGCCTATGACCCCCAAAATTATTGGCGTAATTCATGTCTTCTCTGAAGCCCTGGTTATCATTCTCTCCACTCCACGAGCAAACATATGACTGATTTATGCAGGGAGTGCATAGGCCTCCATTTGTAGTATCAACAATGTGCACCTGTTTCGTACCCATCTCATCAATTTTCTTTATCAATAAGCTCATCTGGGTCATGAGAGTGGCTATGGTTTTTGCATTTGTATTGTTTGGGTCAAGAGCAACAGAATGTACTATTGGAGTGAGTGTTGTATCTCTCATCATCCAGCCATCTTGTCAAGAAGAATCTTGCACTCTGTGAATGTTTTGCTCAAGAATGCACCTCCAGCTGAAGCATCTACATTGACCTTCAGACCGTCAGCCAAAGCCATATAGAATATCTGTCCTAGCATATGATCTGGAATGCCATGGTGTGGACACTTCACTAGCATACCCTTAAACCTCTCCCAGGTTTTCTGCAAAGTTTCAGTCAGTTTCTGCCTAAATTGCGATATCTCATCAATTTGCCTCGCAGTTTTGTTGTGTGGATAGAACTTGTTTAAGAACTGCTTGACTAGTTCCTCCCAAGTAGCAATGGAGTTTATTGGGAGTGAATTCAGCCAAGTTTGAGCCTCCCCAGTCACTGAGAATAGGAACAGTAATAATCTGATTGCTTTAGGAGTCACATTCGGTTGTCTTTGATTGACACAAATTGATAGAAAGTTCTTCAGATGTTGTTGTGGGTCTTTAATGTACGAACTAGAGAATAGCCCTTTATTCTATAGCAAGTGTAGCATGTTGTTGGTAATCTGAAACGTCTCCGCTTGTATCGGAGGGACTGCAATTGCAGTGGCCAGGTTATCAGTAGTTGGTTGTGCCCAATCATATAGAGCAGCTTCCGGCACAAGAGGTGCTACCACTCCGATGTTTGGGTCAACTCGATCATTCCTACTGTTCTCGTTGACGTACTCGACGTCGTCCATTTCAATTTTGAATTGTTTGTCTTGTTTTAGCTGTTTGCCCTTCTTGTTAGCCCGATTCAATACCCTGAATGCTTTCTCGGTATCTAAGAGTCCTTCAAAAAGTTCACCAGTTCTCAAGGAGATTCTAGGCATGCACCTGAATCACAGAAGAGTTCAAAAGTGAGAATTTCAATGGAAATATTTTTAACACCACAGAAAATTGATCTAAACTGAAAATCCTAGCAATTCTTCCAAGTTGTAATAAATAACATTGTTAGCTCCCCGGCAACGGCGCCAAAATTTGATCACACCCAACTATGCCTTATAAAAAGGACTAAGCGGTCACTGCAAAAATAATCCAGTTCAAGAGTCCGGAGTCGAATCCCACAGGGAACTAACCTATTTGCTACAACTTTTAGTATCGCTAATGATAAGCTCAGACAATTTTTAGAGTTCAAGATTTTATTTGATAATTAATAAAAATTATTTAACTAAGGAAAATGACAATAAAAGCTATCAATAAGCAAGAATGAAGTTGAATTCAAGGGTAAAAGAATCTAGGGCTATTGATTTCCCCAATTGTCGGAGTAATTCCTGACACGTTAGCTATAATCACGTCATAACACTCTATAAAGATGATCTTGCTTATCAGACTTATCTCTCGATTAATTATGATAATTTACTAGAAGCATTCTCTCGAACTACTCAAGTTGACAATTTGTACAACTCATAAATATCACACCAAAGCTTCGCTATCTCTAATCCCGCTTTTAAATTCAAGTAATTAATCTCTTAACTTACTGAAAAGTGGCGTTGTTCAACAACAATCTAATCAAGTGTTCTTTCTCAAGCAACACTAGACAACTAGACACGATTAATCAAGGGCCCTTTCAATTAATCACAAGAAACACATAGTTGAACAATTATAGAGTAAAAACGGCTCAATTATATCAAAACGTAATGAAGACTTCATCCAACAATTAGTTCCATCAACCCTAGATGACGGGTTTAGCTACTCATACTACTATGCACGATTACAATATAAAAAGTCATAACCAACAATGGAATTAAGAAGAAGAAGATGAAAAACTAGTAAGAGAATTCTCTGTCTTGCTCCTTTTGTGTTCTTGCCTCCAAAATTCTTCTAAAAACAGAGATACCCTCTTTTTGGGCGAGCTGGGCTTCATATAGGTCAAGGTTAGTCGCCTCTCAAATTACAAAATTGGCCTTGGACGATTTTTCTCGGAAGCACGTGTGCAACCGCGCATCAACCGCGCATCGACCGCGAATTTTGGCCAGTTTTTGCCTGACATGCGCGGCCCAGTGCGCGGCCGCGCATAGACCGCGCACCTGAAGGATTTTCTGCAGCATTGTTTTTATTCTTCTTTTTAAGCGCACTAAGCTACAATTGGCCTTCAATACTCCATATTAGCTCCAAAACACTCTTTAATGTCCTCATAGCCCGGAATTGCTCCTGCAAAGCATAAAGTTCTTAATTAGAGCAATTTGTTATCATTTAACATTCAAATATCAATAAAGTGCAGCTATGTTAGATTGCAAATAGTAGCTAAACTACATAGTTATAGCCTACTATCAGGCAGCCGCAGGTGCGAAGAGGCGGAGCAGCTCTGCCACCGCAGGTGCGGAAATTTGGGCGCACCTACGAACGCGCAGATGCGAAGCTGGTCCAGGCGAGTGAAACTCGCACCTACGAGGAACTTCCGCAGGTGAGAAGCCGCAGGTGCGGTCACTCCTTCGCAGCTGCGAAAAACCTGCTTGGACAGAACCTTAAAACGGAAGAAGCTCAGTCCATTTTGTCCGTTGTTTTTTCATGTTTGGGCGATTTCAGAGTTTTTTGAGAGGGAATTTCAACTAACAACTTAGAGATAAGTTAATTCTACACACCTTGAGTTAAATACATAGATTATGGGTAGATTATAACCGGTAAATCTTAGAAATCAAGGGTTTAGATGAAAAACCTAGATTTGTATAAAAATGAGATTTTAACCACGAAAATGGTTATGGAATTGGATAGAAATTATATATTTGAGTTTTTGAGATTATGGGTAATATTTTAATCTAAAAATTCGTGAGAAGGCTCGCGATCACGTAGGTTTGCATCCGAATTTTTTTGGAATTCGGGCATGTGGGCCGGGTGTGAATTTTAAAAATTTTACCATTTTGGATAGGGTAATTTATTTAATAGGTGAATTTCGAATTATTGAACATGTATTAATTATTTTATATAACTTTTGGATAGTTTCGGATTTTTCGGCATCGAATTGAGGTTTTTACGCGACATTTTTATCGGAAAGTAGATTTTGAGACAAGGTAAGCCTCTTCTCTAATCTTGTGAGGGGAAATTTACCCCATAGGTGATTTAATTGATAATTGTTATTAATTGTGGGGACTACATGCGCATGAGGTGATGAGAGTCCGTACGTAGCTACTATCTATGCTAAAGTCCAGATAGTTTAGGATTCAAAGCATGAACTATGTGTGTAAATTGCATCCTTTATTTAATTAACTTAATTGATATATATTGTGAATTGTTAGGGAAAGATAGTAAAAGATGAAAATCTTATATACTTAATTTTGTGCTTAAATTAATTTATTTGTTAAAATAAATTATTCATCCTCTCGAATTAATCTATAATAAATATACTCTCCTTCCGAAGGTACATAAAAAATTATCCTCCTTTCTTTTGGAGCGGGCCGAACGCCTCGGCAGTATAGATGCATCTATGGATCGTGCCGCACGTCCCTCGACTGTGTACATGATACTCTGGATTGGGCCGTATGACCTCGGCAGAAATCGTGCCTGATAATAATAATTATACGATACATTTTATTTTAATTGCAGTTTGGGAATTTAATTAATAGATTGGAAATTGTTGCATTTGAAGGAATTTAATTATTTCTACTGGTTAAATAAAATTATTGCTAACTCTGTAAATCATGTTGATTTAGTTATTCTAGTTTTACTTCTATTATTATTATTAACCCTTAGTGAGTATCAAAGTCGGCCATCTCGTCTCTACTTCGTCGAGATTAGGCTTGATACTTACTGGGTATACGTTGTTTACGTACCCATGCTACACTTGCTACACGTTTTGTGCAGGACCTGATACATGTGCTATAGTTGGACTTATCGGCGCGCACCCACGATATCCAGAGTCTTAGTGGTGAGTTTCCATTCTGCAGCAACCAGTTCATCTTCCTGAATTTTTTTTATTCTCTCTATTTTATTTCAGACAGTATTTAGAATTTTTGTATAATCTACTAGATGCTTAAACACTTGTGACACCAGGTCTTGGCACACACACTAGTAGAATGTTTCGGATTTAATTACTTTCTTGGTTATTTTAAATTTACCAGATCTTTTCACATTATCTTGATTATTGCAAGTAGGAATAGTTTAATTATTCGGTTAATTGTTTTAAAAAAGGATTGAATATGTGTTTAAATTACTAGTTGGCTTGCCTAGCTGTAGTATTGGGCGTCATCACGACCTATATGTAAAATTGGGTCATGACATAAAGTTCATAAATCTTGAATTGGGGTGTGATTCGTGGTTTTGATGTTGTTTGATGTGATTTGAGTCCTCGAGTAGGTTCGTGTTATGTATTGGGACTGGTTGGTACGACTGGACGGGGTCCCGGGGGCCTTAGGGTGATTCCAGACCAAGTTTGGGTGTTTTGATATTGTTGGTTACTGGTTCTGGTGTTGTTCTTCGCGTTCGCGAAGAAGGATTTTGCTGTTGGGACTTTGTTCTTCGCATTCGCGAAGAAGGAATTTCTGATGTCCATTGTCTGACTTCGGAAGCTTATATCTCTCAATCTATAACGAATCTGGAGATGATCCAAAAATGAAAGTTGTATACCTTGGTGTCTAGTAATCCGAAAGATAAACCATTTGTCATTTGGAGTTTTGTACTAAAAGTTATGGTGGATATACTACAGATTGTCCGGAAAGAGTTTTTAAATCTCTACTGCACAAGGTTGACTTTGGAAGCTTATATCTCTCAATCTACAATGAATTGGAAGATGATCAACATATGAAAGTTATAGCCCTTGATATCTAGTATCCATAAAGTTAAACTATTTGTGATTTTGAGTTTTGTACAAAATATTATGACCATTATACTAGAGGCTGTCTGAGAAGAGTTTGAAAATGGCTTTTGAGAATTTTGTTCATCGCGAACACGAAGAAGGGTCACCTAGGCAGTGTATAAGTTTGCAAAAATGAGTTTGGCTCATTTCATCTCATTTCCTTCATGGCAGCCGACCTAGGAGCGATTTTGGAGCTCCATCTTCATCATCTATGTCAAGGTAAGTGATTTCTACCTATTGCAAGTTAAATACTTGGTTTATATACGAATTTAGGCGTGAAAATTCATGGAAATTTGTAGAAATTTGGGGTTTTGAAGAAAAATTTAGAAATTGATATTTTTGGATTTTAACCACGAAAATGGCTATGGAATTGGATAGAAATGGCATATTTGAGTTCTTGAGGTTATGGGTAACGATTTCCTCTGAATGTTTCCGGAATCCGGGCACTTGGGCCCAGGGTGAATTTTAGGAATTTTACCATTTTGGATAGGGTAATTTATTCAATAGTCTAATTTTGAATTATTGAGCATGTATTAATTATTTTATATAACTTTTGGTTAGTTTCGGATTTTTCGGCACTGAATTGAGATTTTTCGCGAGGTTTTGATCGGGAAGTGGGCATTGAGACAAGGTAAGTCTCTTGTCTAACCTTGTAAGAGAGAATTTATCCCATAAGTGATTTAAATTAATAATTGTTGCTAATTATGGGTGCTACATACGCACGAAGTGACGAGAGTTTAGGACTCAAATCATGAATTACTTGTGATAATTGCCTCTTTTAATTGCTTAAATTACTGGAATTATATTATAAATTATTTGAGGAAATAGTAAATGATCAAAACTTCATATACTCGATTTTTTGTGTAAATTATTGGATTATTAATAAAGATTGAATATCCTACGTGTTAATATTAATAACCTCTCATTCCGGAGGTTCATAAGAAAATGTTCTCCTTTCTTGTGGAGAGGGCCGAATACCTCGGGAGTATAGATGCATCTATGGATCGCGCCGCACGTCCCTCAGCAGTGTACACGACACTCTGGACCGGGCCATACGACCTCAATAGAAATCGTGCTTAATAATAATAATTACATGATACTTTGATATTTTATTGCAGCTTGTGAAGCTAATTGATAAATTGAAAATTATTGAAATTGAAAGAATTAATTATCTCTGCTTGTTAAGAAAATTACTATTATTCCTATAAATGTTGTCAATTAAAAATATTCTATTATAATATTATTGACCCTTAGTGAGTGTCAAAGTCGACCTCTCGTTACTACTTCTTCGAGATTAGGCTTGATACTTACTGGGTACACGTTATTTTCGTACTCACTCTACACTTGCTGCACATTTTTATTGTGCAGGTACATATATGTCTAGCGGTCTTGTGGGCGCATAGGTGTGGTTAAAATGCGGGGACTTAGGTGAGCTGCATTCTAAAATATGATCCGCAGCCAACAGAGTTTCCTTCAGAGTTATTTATATTTTTCCTGTATAATTTGTATTCCGGACAGATGTTGTATTTTATTTCAACTCCCTAGTAAATGCTCATGCACTTGTGACACCGCGTTTTGGGAGGATTTCGGATTTTTCTGTATTGAATTTGTTAAAAGTATTATTATTTACTCTGTAAATCCCCATTATTTACTATGTATATTAAAGAAAAATATAATTTTAAAAGTAATAAAAAAATGAGAACCCAATTTTGTATTTATTATTGGCTTGCCTAACAGTGGTGTCCGGCGCCATCATGACCTTAATGGATTTTGGATCGTGACAACATGGTATCAGAGCCCTAGGTTCACGTAGGTCTCACGAGTCATGAGCAAGTCTAGAAAAGTCTTGCGGATTGGTACGGAAACGTCTGTACTTACCTTCGAGAGGCTACAGGGCTATCAGGAGCATTTCCTTTTCTTGATCCCTCGTCATGCGATTTGATTCCTTTGAGGCTTATGTTTGTGTTTCTTTCCTATTCAATCTTATGCGACGTGAAGCTCTTGTTATCAATTAAGAATTGCGGAATTTTAATGGTACTACAGATGTGGTGCAGGATGTTTCTCCCTGCGTATTTGATTGGACTATTGTCGTCGCCTTGTGGGATGTCGTTCTATCGTTTCAGCTCAGTATCAGTATTACCTAAGGTTTCCAGATTGGGAATTGATTGTTATGATGATTCGTGTGTTGCTATCGCACAGTGTTGTGCAATGGTAGGATGCTTGTCTATGCGTCAAGGCAGTGAATGACTTGAAAGGATGTTTTACTCAATGCATGATTCAAAGATTCAGTATTTTATTTCCGGCGAAGAAAAGGCAAACAGACTATGAATTCTTAGGTTTAGGTCGATGGGGGTAACGACACTTGGTATTTTCGAGCATGGTGGAATTTTTCATCTCTGATGTGGTGACGTCGTCCTTGATGGAATGTGTTAAGTTCGCCGTTGTTATGGTCCTCTTCAATTCGCCTTTGGGGCAGAGTATTGTGAATGGTGCCGGGGAAGCGGCTGTTAGGGGTCGCAGTGTGCTGTGGATTAGGATCAAATTGGTGATCCTAATGTTGATAGCACAAGGACGATGATCTTCGGGGAGATTTAGAGTTGGCGGCGATCTATTGGTTCAGGTGCTACAGAGATGAATTTCTATTTAAGGAAACAACTGGGTAGCGAGGAATAAGGAAGGACATGTGAGAGGTGTCTTGCGGTGGTTAAACTTCTAGAAGGCCAAGTGTAAGAAAACAGGAGTCTAGTAGTTGCTTAAAGGAGAAGGTTTAACCAAAGTGGGAGAGTGACAGAGTATCATATGGGTTATGTGGTAGAATCACTATACTCCTTGAGAAACGTTTAGAGTGATTTGGGATTCATGGTGGACAGTGACTAGGTCTACGAACTTAATTTGGAATGTTGACTGTTATACTAGGGGGAGATTGGATGCGACAGAAATGAGTTTGCTTAATATGAAGAGGAATGCAACATGACTTCGGGTTGGGAAGTACTGTCGTAATTTTTGTAATGTCAATAAGGAGTGAAAGAACTTGTATAGCTGGTGAATGAGCACGGGCTCAGATTGGTTTAAGGACTTCATAGAAATTGTACTTGGTGCAGCATTGTTGGAAGATGTCGGCATGGAATTTCCACATGTGGGTTATTTCTGGTGAGCAGGTTAACGGTTGCATGGTGTTGACGAAGCTTCTGCGAAGAATTCTACTAGCTACCCGGTATGAGGTCGAACATGTGAATATGGCTAGGGATCCAGAGCGTTCATGAAATGGTTAACAAGAAGATTTGGAGGAATTCAGCGGGTCAATTGTGCGAGGTCATGTTAACGAAGAAGAAGGAATCTTGGCAGGTTCTAGGGTTATGAAATTGTAGCTTCGAGCTAAGTGGGAGAGCCCCACCGTCTACGATTGGATTGTATGGTTATGTACTTGTGAGGTTTCTGGTTATCGGCATGTTGTAGGTTATTGCGACTAAGGAAAAAGAACATCAGTGGTAAATTGAGCAAAGGATTTGAAGAATGTGTGCTGTAATTGGCTTTATCGATTCATGTTCAGGCTTTGAAGGCTTAGGGTTTATGCTTCGTGTGGAGGTAATGTGCAAAGAAAGTGATCCAGCAGGGTGCTTCTTTGAGAGGGTGTTCATGTGCTAGCAGGTCTTTGGAGTTTGATTATATTTGGGGATAAGTCAGAGTGGGTGACTCTCAACAACGGTCTTAGTGGATTCAAAAATTTAAGTGTGGTGCCTAAGGATTTTGAGTCCGTAGTATGGTTAAGCATCTAGCTTTTGCGGCAGATTATGAAAGAGGCTTGGAGTGTTCTACGTTATCTTTGCGTTGTAGTGTAGCATTGGAGGAATGGAAGAAAGTGACTTCGGATTCATAGAGGAATTATCACAATGGGACCAGTTGAAGATACGAATGTGCGCACAATAAGGGTATGAGTTAGTTCGTGGGTTTTGAGGCAATGTGGGCTCGTGAAATGGAGTCACCCAGGGCGAGTGCGGATTGAGTTCGATATAATTTAAATGGAGCTATTATTATTTCTAAGAAAAGTCTAGGGTAAAATTAGAAGCAGTCGGATCGGTTAGAAATGGTTGAATTGGCATGATGGTGGCAATGATCAGTTCCTTCAGCATGTTAAGTTATACATGTAGTTTGTGGTTGTACACTTGGGCAGGAGCGCCACCACCACTTGGTTAACTTAAGAGGTATTTGATTCGAATGGCTTGTTCATGTAAATGGATCCCGGAAGAATTATGGGAGCTTAGATCATGACTTGAGGTTTGCATTTTTTTGTGATTATGGGAAATCAGTCACGTATTGCTATGGTTCTTCCGAAACGAGTAAAGTGAAAGGTTTCTATATGATGAAGTGTGTATCCTATTAGTGATTTAGGAGTTATGATGAAATTCTTGAGTTTTCGCGCATTGGTGAGATAGGTGCGGTGAGCGGCATGAAATTTGAAAGTTGAGGATCAAGGTTGCAATCCAGTGTTGGCAGGGATGTCACTAGCTCAGATGAGCAGGGAAGGATTCAGATGTTTAGAGTGAGTTGGTATTGTCTTTAGCGTCACTAATATCGGTGTCATGTGTAATAAGCTTTGTGTACTGATTTACGGACTTTTGATTCGCTTTACAACACTGTATGACTGGTGGTCTGGATGTGCAAACTTTGTTACCTGGTGCGGAAGGTCGTGGGAGTGTACACCACGAGCAGATTGTATAAGCGTGACATGTAGTCACTCGATTGATTAACAGATTTAAAACCAAGTATGGAGATTATGGTACTATCACTAATGTGAGAATTTATGCCCGAAGGGCGCCTGGTTTATTTGGTTTTGGAATGTGAAAGTTTGTTTCGGATTTGACGGTTGTTCTTGTGTGTCATGGGAAATATTGTTATTGTGGATCCTTGAAAAGTTATTAGCCTAGTGCTGTACGATCAGAAATCGGCTTAAGGTCCGTGGATGGATCTAAATATGAATGTGGGCTCTATATCAGGCTGGATATGTTCATTTCAGCATAACGCTATTTTCGGAGAAGTCTTCGGGCCTTGGATGTTATTTCTGTTGTTGGCCTTTCTGTGTGGTCTCTATTGTGCCATGTGGGTTGTGAGGCGGTTTGATTATTTGCACTCGTATTGAGATCTCGTATAGTTTGGGTGTTATATGAGCAGGATGGCTCTCAAGATGCATGTCATTTATTGCACCTTAGTCATGCTTGAGTTTTGTAGCGTATGGCGCTATCTAATGGTATTGTGCACTTAGCATCCTTATGGTTGACAATTGGGTATTTCGTAGGTATAGGCGTTTTGGCTTGATGGGTACTTCCCTATTTAGTGTCATGTGTGGATCGGGTGGCATGCTGCCACAGGTATGTTGTTTAGATTGTGTTGCACGCCGCAACGGTATCATTTGTGGATTGGGGGTGCACGCCGCAACAGTATGATGTTGAGTACAGTTCCCAATATCTATTCTTGCGTGTCTTATTTCTCATGTTCTGAGGAAGGTTCATAACACCTTTTTGGTCATTTAAATTGCTACATGGGTTGAGTAGTTCTTTCCAGAGTTTATTATTCCTTATGTATCACATTCGAGTTTGTGGCTATTTGGCACATGGTGGCATCATATGAGACTTTTCATAGTGATTGTTGTGGCTTATTACCGGAATGACTTGTATTGGGTGAGGCGAGATTTTTGGACCTGGGATCAATGCGATCAGATTTATACGAGGCATATTAAAGAGAAAATATCGTTATTTGGTTCATAATGAGGTAATGGTTCCTGTCAGGAGGAGGGACTAAATGATTTGTTGACTATGTAGTTGGTTATGAATTTCTACACATCTTTTCCGTCGTGGCAGTATTGCAAGAGTTGGGACAAGACTTATATGTGTCATGAAGTGTGTTGTGGGCATCGGATTCGTGGAATTTTGTCTATCGTTGTCAGAGGATGTTATTATGGTCATGTGAATAATGCGGTGCATGGTGTGAATTCAGTGAGAGTATACAATCATGTATTTGTACATCGTGTGGTGATTGAAATGGTGTTCGTATGTTGGAAGCAGGCCTAATAGAAAATTTCGGATGTTGGAATTTGGCTCTAAGTCTTATTCGCCTAAATAAAGGGGAGGATCTTCAGATTTACTCGGGCTAATGTGCTCAGCTGAGTTGTGGTAGCACAGATAGGTACTCAAGGTGTTAAACAATAATTTCAGCAAACTCCGGAGCAGTTCTTAGCATGTTCGAGGACGAACGTATATTTAAGTGGGAGAGAATGTAACGACCCAACCGGTTGTTTTGGCTGTTAGAACCCTGTTCCCCTAAATAAGACTCCCTGTATGTGCGTTTACTAACTTATGACTTGCGGGGATGGTTGGTTCGGGATTTGGAAGTGTTCGGGTTGAAATCGGAGCACTTGGTTCCTTAATTGGCTTTAAAAAGGGCGAGTCTGACTTCAGTCAACATTTTTAGTAAACGACCTCGGAATCGGGATTTGACGGATCCAATAGGTTCGTATGATGAATTTGGACTTGGGTGTATGATCGTATCGGGTTTTGGATGACCCAGGAGCATTTTCGCGCCTATTGCGGAAAGTTGGGATTTTAGAAGAATTTCATAAATTTGGGTTGAAGTGCATTGCATTGTTATCGATGTTCGTTTGAGATTCTGAGTCTGGGAATAGCTCTGTATGGTGATTCTGGTCTTAGTAGCGCGTCTGGATGTTAATTTCGAGATCTGTAGGTTATTTTGGGGTCATTTGGCGAAAGCTAGAAATTTAAAGGTTTTTAACAAGTTTGACCGGGAGTAGACTTTTTGATATCGGGGTCGGATTCCGATTCCGAAAGTTGAAATAGGTCTGTAATGTTAATTATAACTTGTGTGCAAAATTCAAGGTCAATCGGATTTGATTTGATAGGTTTTGGCATCGAATGTAGAAGTTTGAAGTTCTAAAGTTCATAAAGCTTGAATTGGGGTGCGATTCGTGGTTTTGATGTTGTTTGATGTGATTTGGTACGATTGGACGGGATTCCGGGGGCCTCAGGGTGGTTTCGGACCAAGTTTGTATGTTTTGATGCTGTTGGTTGCTGGTTCTGGTGTTGTTCTTTGCATTCGGGAGGAGCCTCTTGCATTCGCGAAGAAGGATTTTGCTGCTGGGACTTTGTTCTCTGCATTTGCGAAGAGGCTCTCGCGTTCGCGAAGAAGGAATTTCTGTTGTCTATCGTTTGACTTCGGAAGCTTATATCTCTTAATCTATAATGAATTTGGAGATGATAAAAAAAAATAAAAGTTGTAGCCCTTGGTGTCTAGTTTTCAGAAAGATAGACCATTTGGCATTTAGTGTTGTGTACAAAAAGTTATGGTGGATACACTACAGACTGTCCAGGAAGAGTTTGGAAATCTCTACTGCATAGGGCCCAGTTATTGGGCTACATACGCATGAGGTGACGAGAGTCCGTACATAGCTACTATCTATGCTAAAGTGCGGGTAGTTTAGGATTCAAAGCATGAACTATATGTGTAAATTGTATCCTTTATTTAATTAACTTAATTGATATATATTGTGAATTGTTAGGGAAAGATAGTAAAAGATGGAAATCTTATATACTTAATTTTCTGCTTAAATTAATTTATTTGTTAAAAGAAATTGTTCATCCTCTCGAATTAATCTATAATAAATATACTCTCCTTCTGGAGGTACATAAGAAAATGTCCTCCTTTTTTGTGGAGCGGGCCGAACGCCTCGGCAGTATAGATGCATCTATGGATCGCGCCGCATGTCCCTCGACAGTGTACATGACACTCTGGATCGGGCCGTACAACCTCGGCAAAAATCGTGCCTAATAATAATAATTATACGATACCTTTTATTTTAATTGCAGTTTGTGAATTTAATTAATAGATTGGAAATTGTTGCATTTGAAGGAATGCAATTATTTCTGCTGGTTAAATAAAATTATTTTTAACTCTCTGAATCATGTTGATTTAGATATTCTAGTTTTACTTCCATTATTATTATTGACCCTTAGTGAGTGACAAAGTCGGCCATCTCGTCTCTACCTCTTCGAGATTAGGCTTGATACTTACTGGGTACACGTTGTTTACGTACTCATGCTACACTTGCTGCACTTTTTGTGCAGGACCTGATACAGGTGCTATAGTTAGACCTATCGGCACGCACCCACGATATCCAGAGGCTTAGTGGTGAGTTGCCCTTCTAAGCCATTCTGCAGCAACCAGTTCCTCTTCCTGAATTTTTTTTTATTCTGTCTATTTTATTTGAGACAGTATTTGAAATTTTTGTATAATCTACTAGATGCTCATACACTTGTGACACCAGGTCTTGGCACACACACTAGTAAAAATTTTCGGATTTAATTACTTTCTTGGTTAATTTAAATTTACCACATCTTTTCACATTATCTTGATTATTGCAAGTAGGAATAGTTTAATTATTCGATTAAATTTTTTAAAAAAAGGATTGAATATGTGTTTAAATTACTATTTGGCTTGCCTAGCTGTAATGTTGGGTACCATCACGACCTATAGATGAAATTGGGTCATGACATAAAGTTCATAAAGCTTGAATTGGGGTGTGATTCGTGATTTTGATATTGTTTGATGTGATTTGAGGCCTCGAGCAGGTTCGTGTTATGTATTTGGACTGGTTGGTACGATTGGACGGGGTCCCGGGGGCCTCGGGTGGGATTCGGGGTAGTTTCGGACCAAGTTTGGATGTTATGATGCTGCTGGTTGCTGGTTCTGGTGTTGTTCTTCGCGTTCACGAGGAGCCTCTCGCGTTCGCGAAGAAGGATTTTGCTGCTGGGACTTTGGTCTTCACGTTCGCGAAGAGTCTCTCGCGGGCGAAGAAGAAATTTCTGTTGTCCATCATCTGACTTCGGAATCTTATATCTCTCAATCTATAACAAATCTGGAGATGATCTAAAAAATAAAAGTTGTAGCCCTTGGTGTCTAGGTTTCCGAAAGATAAACCATTTGTCATTTGGAGTTGTGTACAAAAAGGTATGGTGGATACACTACAGACTGTCCGGAAAGAGTTTGGAAATCTCTACTGCAAAAGGCTGACTTTGGAAGCTTATATCTCGCAATCTACAATAAACTGGGAAATGATCAACATATGAAAGTTATAGTCCTTGATGTCTAGTTTCCAGAAAGTTAAACTATTTGTGATTTGGAGTTTAGTACAAAATATTATGACCATTATACTAGAGGCTATCTGAGAAGAGTTTGAAAATGGCTTTTGAGAATTTTGTTCATCGCGAACGCGATGGGGGTCTCGCGAATGTGAAGAAGGGTCGCCTGGGTAGTGTATAAGTTTTCAAAATTGGGTTTGGCTCATTTCATCTCATTTCCTTCATGGGAGCCGGCCTAGGAGAGATTTTGGAGCTCCATCTTCATCATCTATGTCAAGGTAAGTGATTCCTACCTATTGCAAGTTAAATACTTGGTTTATATATGAATTTAGGCGTGAAAATTCATGGAAATTTGTAGAAATTTGGGGTTTTAAGAAAAAACCTAGAAATTAGTATTTTTAGATTTTAACCATGAAAATGGCTACGGAATTGGATAGAAATGGTATATTTGAGTTCTTGAGGTTATGGGTAACGATTTTCTCCGAAAATTTTCGGAATCCGGGCGTGTGGACCCACGGTGAATTTTAAGAATTTTACCATTTTGGATGGGGTAATTTATTCAATAGACTAATTTCGAATTATTGAGCATGTATTATTATTTTATATAACTTTTGGATAGTTTCAGATTTTTCGGCACCGAATTGAGATTTTTCGCGATATTTTGACCGGGAAGTGGGCTTTGAGACAAGGTAAGTCTCTTGTCTAATATTGTAAGAGGAAATTTACCCCATAGGTGATTTAAATTAATAATTGTTACTAAATGTGGGGGCTACGTACGCACGAAGTGACAAGAGTCCGTGCGTAGCTACTAATATTCCTAAAGTCCGGGTAGTTTAGGACTCAAATCATGAATTACTTGTGATAATTGCCTCTTTTAATTGCTTAAATTACTGAAATTATATTATAAATTGTTTGAGGAAATAGTAAAAGATCGAAACTTCATATACTCGAATTTTTGTGTAAATTATTGGATTGTTAATAAAGATTGAACATCCTACGTGTTAATATTAATAACTTCTCATTCCGGAGGTTCATAAAAAAATGCCATCCTTTCTTGTGGAGCGGACCGAATGCCTCGGCAGTATAGTTGCATCTATGGATCGCGTCACACGTTTCTCGGCAGTGTATACGACACTCTGGACCGGGCCGTACGAACTCAGCAGAAATCGTATCTAATAATAATAATTACACGATACTTTGATATTTTATTGCAGCTTGTGAAGCTAATGATAAATTAAAAATTATTGGAATTGAAAGAATTAATTATCTCTGCTTGTTAAGGAAATTATTGTTATTCCTATAAATCATGTCGATTAAATATATTCTATTTAATAGAAATTAGTATTCTATTAAATATATTCTATTATAATATTCCTATAAAGCCTGTAAAGCCTGCTGCAGGCGGGCATCCCCGATCTATATAATACTAATGTATAAAGCCAATATAGCCTATTGCGTCGCGCAGCTCAATCCCATAAATATTCTCACAATGGAAAAATATTACTTAGTATGAAAAGTACATTTTTGAAACAATTAATTCAACAGCAACACGACCCCATGGGTCCCAAAATATTGGCACATAGCCTAAACACGATATTTAATAAGAGTCTCAGCTCAATTTCCTAACACTAGGAGAATATTCGGATAATAACATGATTCATTAATTTTACAACTGCACAGGATTTATTCAAGACACAATTTCTGTGGTGCACGTCTACATGCTCGTCACCTATCGTATGTGTCACCTCCAAATAATTTATATCATACCAAATTTCGGGGATTCACACCCTCAGAACCAAGTTTAGAAGTATTACTTACCTCAATCCGAGAAATTATTTATTCCAATAAGCCTTTTTCCTTACGATTCGGCCTCCGAACGCCTCGAATTCCAGTCCAATTTGTGAAGTTTGCCTCTGAAAATCGCCCAAACTGAGCTCCCCAACTATTTTTATGTCAAAAATGGCCAAAAGACCCGTTTATAGAGCCTCTGACGTTTTCGAGCGCAACAAGTAGCGTGGGGCGCTGCCTGTGGTACCATTTCTAGTATCCCAAAAATTTCCAGCGCCAGGGCTAGCGCCCCACGCTACCCTTGGCGCTAGCGGCGACGGAAAATTATTCCCGATACGGAAATAGGCATAACTCTCTCATACGATGTCCGAATTTGACGATTCTTTTTGATATGGCTCCGAAATTTTTATACGGATCTAATGTTTCAATCAAATCTGAATTTGGAACTCATTTTCTTAATATGATAC
This sequence comes from Nicotiana tabacum, assembly GCF_000715075.1. Classification (NCBI taxonomy): domain Eukaryota; kingdom Viridiplantae; phylum Streptophyta; class Magnoliopsida; order Solanales; family Solanaceae; genus Nicotiana; species Nicotiana tabacum. Next base: position 23,891,603 of record NC_134091.1, read on the forward strand.
CACTTATTCTCGAAGAAATGACGTCGGAACATTCTACATTCGATGTCGAAACCTAGCAAAGCAAGTCCGATTGACCTCAAATTTTGCACTTAAGTCATAAATGAATAACGGACCTATTCTAATTTCTAGAATCAAATTCCTACCCTGATATCAAAAAGTCATCCCCCGGTCAAACTTTTCAAAAATTCAACTTAAACTTCCAACATGAAATTCATTCTTCCAAGCTAACTCCGAAATATCTTAAAACCAAAATCGACAATTCACACAAGTCATAATACCTCTAGGAGGTTATTCAAGACTTCAAATAGTTCATAGGAGCGTAAATGCTCAAAACAAATGGTTGGGTCGTTACGGTGACAGTCCGCAAGGATATAATGTTGGTTTAAGGAAAGAATTGAAGTAAAGTAAATTTTAATTGAATTTGAAGTCCCAAATATTAGGACCTTCTATGTAGTTTAAATAAGAAATTGTTTTCAAAAAAATTAGTTGATTTTAAACTCCTAAATATTAGAAAAATAATTAAATATTTGTTTTATCTTGTAGAAAATCTATTTTTAAAGGGTAAAAAAGATGAACAACATTTCACTAAGGACCTTCATGCTTTTAATAAACTATAAATATAGATTATGTAATGACCCAACCGGTCATTTTGACTTTTAGAACCCCGTTCCCCTAAATAAAACTCCTTGTATGTGCTTTCCTTAATTTATGACTTGCGGGGATGATGGGTTCGAGATTTGGAAGTGTGCGGGTTAAAATCGGAACACTTGGTTCCTTAAGTTGGCCTTAAAATGCTATGTTTGACTTCGGTCAACATTTTTAGAAAATGACCCCGGAAAAGAATTTTGATGATTCCAACAACTCTGTATGGTGATTTTGGATTTAGGAGCGTGTTCGGAATTTTATTTGGAAGTCCGTAGTTAAATTAGGCTTGAAATGGCTAAAATAAGAATTTAAGTTTGGAAGTTTGACCGGGGAGTTGACTTTTTGATATCAAAGTCGGAATCCAGTTCTGAAAATTTTCATAGCTCTGTTATGTCATTTATGACTTGTGTGAAAATTTTGAGATCAATCAAGCTTAATTTGATAGGTTTCGACATGGAATGTTGAAGTTGAAAATTTTAAGTTTCATTAAGTTTGAATTGGAGCATGATTCATGGATTTAGCATCGTTTTATGTGATTTGAGGTTTCAAATAAGTTCGTATGATATTTTAGGACTTGCTGATATATTTGGTTAAGGTCCCGAGGGCCTCGGATGAGTTTCAGATGGTTAACGGATCAAAAGTTTGACTTAAAACAGCTGCTGCAATTTGCTTTTCTGCTGGAAATTCGGGGCTGAAATCGAAGTCATGGTCGACCCCAGGATCGAGACCCAAGATCGAGGCCATGATCGAAGGCCCATGCTCAAGGGTCATGATCGAAGGCAGGGCTCGAGGGTCACGATCGAAAGCCCATGTTCGAGGGCCATGATCGAAGCCACGATCGAGGCCGAGGATCGAGGCCATGATCGAGGCAGGACCGAGGGCTGCCTAGGCAGAAATATAAAGGAGGGGACTTCGTCCCATTCTCCATTTTTGACAAATTGGAGCTTGAGCAGAGGCGATGTTTGATAGATTTTCAAGGAAAGACATTGGGATAAGTGATTCTAACTCGGATTTGGTCAATATACACGAATATATCATTATTTTCACCATTTAGTTAGTGTTTTGAGATTGAAATTTTGGAAAATTTTAGAAATCTCATAGAAAAGAATTTGTGAGATTTCGGTGTCGATTCGGAATCGGATTTGAGTTAAACTGGTACAGTTGGACTCGTAATTGAATGGGTTATCGTATTTCGTAACTTTCACTGGATTCCGAGACGTGGGCCCCACGGACGAATTTTTAATTAATTTTGGATTTTTATTGAAAATGTAGTATTTTCTGATGAAATTGATTCTGTAATTTTTGGTGACTGTATCGAATTATTTTTGGTTAGATTCGAGCCATTCAGAGTTGGATAATCGAGGAAAGGGTCTACTAGTAGATTAAATTGGAGCAAGACGAGGTAAGTCTCGTGTCTAATCTTGTGAGGGAGAAATTACCCCATATGTGATTAAATTAATAATTATTGCTAATTGTGGGGGCTACGTACGCACGAGGTGACGAGAGTCCGTACGTAGCTGCTATCTATGCTAAGTCCGAGTAGTTTAGGACTCAAAGCATGAATTATGTGTGTAAATTTTATTCTTTATTTAATTAAATTATTTGAAATATATTGTGAATTGTTAGGGAAAGATAGTAAAAGAAGGGAATCTCATATACTTAATTTTCTGTTTAAATTAATTAATTGTTAAAAAGAATTGTTCATGCTCTCGAATTAATCTTATAATAAATACACTCTCATTTCGGAGGTACATAAGAAAATGTCCTCATTTCTTGTGGAGCGGGCCGAACGCCTTGACAGAATAGATGCATCTATGGATCGCGCCTTACGTCCCTCGGTAGTGTACACGACACTCTGGAACGGGTCGTACGACCTCAGCAGAAATCGTGCCTAATAATAATAATAATTACACGATACCTTGATGTTTTAATGGCAGCTTGTGAATTTAATTAATAGATTGGAATTTGTTGCATTTGAAGGAATTTAATTATTTTTGTTGGTTAAATGAGAATTATCGTAAATTCTACGAATCATGTTGATTTAAATATTCTATTTTTATTTTAATTATTATTATTGACCCCTTAGTGAGTGTCAAAGTCGACCTCTCGTCTCTACCTCTTCGAGATTAGGCTTGATACTTACTGGGTATACGTTGCTTACGTACCCATGCTGTACTTTTTGTGCAGGATCTGAGACATGCACTTGTGGAGGACCTATTATCGCACACCCACGTTATCGAGAGGCGTAGTGGTGAGCTGTCTTTCTGAGCCATTCTGCAGCTACCAGTGCCTCTTCTTATATTTGCACTCTGTCTATTTTATTTCAGACAGTATTTGGAGTTTTGTATATCTTACTAGATGCTCATACACTTGTGACACCAGGTCTTGGCACACACACTGGTAGAATTTGGCTTTGTATTATTTTTCTTGGATTTAAATTAATCAGTACCTTTTCTACTTTCATTAATATTGCTAGGAAAAATAATAAATTATCTAGAAAATTATTAAAGAATGATTGATATATATTTAATTTATTAGTTTGGCTTGCCTAGCTGTAGTGTTGGGGGTCATCACGACCTTTAGGTGAAATTGGGTCGTGACAGATTACGTGCGTTGTGTGTGTTCCCTATGATTGAATATTTAAAAATTTAACATACATATTATTTAAAATATATTCGAATGTAAAATAAATTTTAAAAATTATAAGTTTCTAAAACGATGAATACTTAATAAAGGAACCTTATGTAACATTTTCCTTTTCATTCCTACAGTCAAACGGTAGAATAAAAGTCTGTTTAGGCTTCTAAAATTAGAAGCATAGAAGGACTTATATTCTACCGTTTGATTGTGGGAAAGAAGAGAAAATTGTTCAAAGTTTCCTTTTTTTCTTTTTGTGTTTGATAAGCAGCAAAGTTTTTGAAATATTCTTACATAAAATAGACAATTTCCTTCGTACGCAGTTTTGAAGGATTTGTAGTTAAACTTAAATTCTAAAATATAAGTTTAGTCCTAAATATTAGAGTATGGTTTTTTTATTTAGGTGCAAAGATCTAGAAAAGTCAAAGTGGTGTATTTATAATAAACACCAAAATTCGCGTCATATAATAAAGTTAAAAAATAAATAAAGAGAATAATAAAATTTTAAAGATTAATTTTAATACAAATCCAACATAAGTGCGGTTACGAAAGGTAAAAAGTTGATTAGCTATGTTAATTTAAATACTTTCCAGTATTGAATATGAAATCCGCAAGTTTTGAGAACTTATTTTCTTGACAAGTAGTTGTAGCTAATATTTATCTTTAAATTTCTTTCTAATATTTTGTATAACTACATATAATTATGTAAAATAAGAGAAAGAAAAAACGGACTCCTAAACCTAAAAGAAAGGGAAAGTGCTCGATCAATAAGAATTGTTTATGGAAAATGTGTGATTTTCGTGTACTATTAATATTGGAGTATATATTTTTTATTATTATATTACATAGTTAAAATAAGGAAATATTTAATACAAGATTTAGTTGATTTCAAAATCCTAAATATTTGAAAAATAAAATAACTATTTTGTCTAATGTGAGGTTGATGTTTAAAGGGTAAAAAAGGCGAACGACATTTCGCTAAGGACATTCGTGCTTTTAATACAGTATATATATGATATAGTTTATAAAAGGTAAAATTTCAATAAATTTAAAGTCCTAAATATTAGGAATATGTACATAAACACATAATCCTAAACCCAAAAGAAGGTAAAAGTGCTTGAGAGTTTTACCAATAAAATAAAAATTTCCTGAACCTAAAAGAGGTGAAAGTAGACGAAAAGTTTACCTGAAATATTTATAAGGAATTAATAAATTTTCAGCTAACAAAATTCTAAAGAATTAATCTTTTTCTTGTAAAGAACTAATCGGTTAATTTCCTTTGAAAAAAATATTCCTACATCTAAATCAAATTTTCACTTTTTTATAACTTATAACAAAACAAACAACTCCTAAGCCTAAAAGGAACTGAAATTGCTCAAAACTTTTAGCTAGATTACCTAATTTATTAGAATTAATTATAGAAGTGTATGATAAACAAAAGTACCCCAAGACGTAAAAGTGGTTCAGAGTTTATGTAAACGACTATTTTGAAACACTTTACATACTATTTTGATTTTTCTTCTACCAATTTATTATGTCACATAGTTTAAATAAGGAAGAATCTAATACACAAAATCTAATTGATCTCTAAATCCTAAATATTTGAAAATTATTAAATGATTATTCATATTATCAATATTAGAGAAATTATCAAATGACTATTTTGTCTAGTGTAAAATTTAATTTTAAAGAATAAAAAAAGCGAACGATATTTCACTAAGGGTTTTCGTGCTTTTAATATAATTAGTTTCTATATACGTGTCTTGCACGTAATACCCTAGACAGGAGAAGAGAAAAATATTAAAAATATACAACAACATGTGCAACTAATAGTTTACGTAGGATATGCTAATAGTTTAACGAAAGAATATTAATTTCGTGCAATATATTATGAAGATATTAAAGGTATTATTCTTTTAAGTAATTCATACCATGTACAATTTGTTATCGCTATTATTTTTTAATTGGTTATTATACGAATAAATTTGGAAAGAAATATTTTTTGTGAGTAAATCAGAAGACTTAGCATATTGAACCATAGAACTTACTTTTTGTTGCGACTTTTTACTTATTATGGAAAGAGGAAAGCTTTTGGCCTTTTAATATGCCAACAATATCGGCTTTACATTTTATCTACATGTATTACCATTCAATCTTCTAATTAATTAATAACCACCTTCTTTTTCCTTTTTTTATTTTTTTTCTCGGTCTTCTCTCTCACACAAACAGTGGCGGATGCACATGTTGGAAAGCGGGTTCAACTGAACGCGCTTCATCAAAAAATAATATTGTGTATATGTATAAATTACGATTAAAACTGCATAAATTACGATTAAAGCTGCATAAATTTTGTATAAATATTTTATTTGAACCCACTTGGCAACTGCTATTTTACGACTAAAGTTATGTACTTTTAAGATTGAACCCGCTTGCACAAAATCTTGGGTCTGTCACTGCACACAAAACATATACTCCCTCCGTTTTAATTTATGTGAACCTATTTCCTTTTTAGTCTGTGCTAAAAAGAATAACCACTTTCCCTATTTGGAAATAATTTATCTTTGTACAATGATTTATAACCACACAAAATATATCTCATTCATTTTACACCATAAGTTTAAAAGTCTTCTCTCTTTTTTTAAACTTCGTGCCCAGTTAAATGGGTTCACATAAATTGAAACAGAGAGAGTATAATTTAGAAGAAATTAACTTATGAGCTGCAACTCAGATCTATAGTTTAGCAAGAATAACTTATTTATACTTATTTTAACACAATGAAGCACGCAACAACTGACTATCTAGAACCAGTGAAACTTGTGCGTAGCCCTCAATAGTTGTTGCGTTCCATCCACATTCACAGAATATCAATCATTTCATCTTTGTCAAAATATTAATAAGCTGATTTCTTGATGGCTCTATCGGTTCCTGATATGATGTCAAATCCTTATTGCAAGTTAGGAATAAGGACGATAAAGATTAATGTTAATATTATGACAAAGAAAGTATCATTCACTTCCTTTTATGCCTATGTCACTATCACGATCCAAAATCCCATTCATATTGATTAACCTATGTAACTAAAGTTTTGCTTTACACGCGCACTCGTTGATCGAGTAAAACACAACAGAATTCGTTTCATGAATATTGAGGGAATCATGAAAGAAAGTGAATCGTGAAAGAAAGTGTCACGCCCCAATCTCGGAGAGCGCGACCGGCGCTCAACCGAGTGAATCCGGTCGAGCAAGCCTAGTAAACCTTTCCTACCTGACTCATTCATGATCCAAAAAGGGAATGCGTCACCATTTGTAAAACAAGGGAGAGATCAGTTATATAAATATATAAACGTTGCTAGTTCATTTTTCATTATATACATTATGTCGTAGTTAAGTTCCCAAAATACAACTCGATCCAACGACACCCCAACATACGTACATGACCCACATAAAGGTCTACAGAGCCTGTAAGGGTACAAAAGAGCAACATGACAATACCGGCAACAAGGCCCCGGCTATACCTCAAAATATGAAAACTTATACAAAGAAGGACTACATGACTCCAGGAAGAAATGGGGCTCACCAAAGTTTGCTGGGAAGATGATAATGATGCACCACTAGCTATGATTAATACTGTTTGCTATGGAATCACCTACATCCATTTAAAGATGTAGCGCCTCCGGCAAAAGGGACGTTAGTACTGTCGAATAGTACTAGTATGTAAGGCAAACACCAATCTCAGTAGAATGAACAGTGAAACAAAGAGAAGGCAGTCATAATAATCAATAAGCACTTCATGAAAATACAAGAAAAACACCAAATAAGGATTACACAATTCCCAATTCAATCTTTTCATCTTTTTAGATTAATAATCTTTAGTGCCAAAGCCACAACTCATAATGCCACCTTATTTTTACACGGAGTCCGGTCTCGGCCCGACCGGCTAAGCCATCCCAAGTGAGACATATCCATATCCACAATGTAAATTAATAGTTCCAACACAAATGCCACCATGTATACGGCATGGCGTCCGATCTAGGCCCGATCGTGTGATAACCCAAAATGTTATCTTTAAATTTAATAATTAATTATGTGTTCTAAGACCTCGAAAAGTACTATTTATCATTCCTCGACTTGCGTGCGCAATCCGTAAAATTTCATGAAAAGTCTTTATGTGAAAAATGGATTTAAAATGTGGATTAGAGCTGTAAAACTCAATTGAGTAGACTTTGATCAATATTTTGAGCAGACGGACTCGGATCAGTATTTTAACAGTTCCGGTAGGTCCGTATCGTGATTTGGGACTTGGGCGTATGCCCGGAATCAAATTCCGAGGTCCCTAGCCCGAGATATAAAATTTTGAAGAAAAATTAAAATATTTAAGTTCGAATAATGACCGGATATTTAATTATCTAAAAATAACCCCGGAATGGAATTTTGATGATTCCAACAGTTTCGTATGGTGATTTTGGACTTAGGAGCGTGTTCGAAATTTTATTTGGAAGTCCGTAGTTAAATTAGGCATGAAATGGCTAAAAACAAGAATTTAAGTTTGGACGTTTGACCGATGAGTTGACTTTTTGATATCGGGGTCGGAATACAGTTCTAAAAATTTTCACAGCTCCGTTATTTCATTTATGACTTGGATGCAAAATTTGAGGTCAATCGGACTTGATTTGATAGGTTTCGATATCGAATGTAGAAGTTGGAAATTCTAAGTTTCATTAAGCTTGAATTGGAGCATGATTCGTGATTTTAGCATTGTTTGATGTGATTTGAGGTTTCAAATAAGTTTGTATGATATTTTAGGACTTGTTGGTGTTTTGGGTTGAGGTCTCGAGGGCCTCGGGTGAGTTTCGGATGGTTAACGGATCAAAAGTGGGACTTAGCTGCTGTAATTTTTCTGCTGGAAATGCTGTCAAAATCGAGCTCCCTGACAAAATCGAGCTCCCTGTCAAAATCGAGCTCCTCCCTATCAAAATCGAGCTCCCTGACAAAATCGAGCTCCCTGACAAAATCGAGCTCCCTGACAAAATCGAGCTCCCTGACAAATCGAGCTCCCTGATAAAATCGAGGTCCTTGACAAAATCGAGGTCCCTGACAAATCAAGCTCCCAAGATCAAACTGGACAGATCGAGCTCCCAAGATCGAACTGGATAGATCGAGCTCCCAAGATCGAACTGGACAGATATGTAAGTTATAAAAATAGTGGCATTCAACATTTGCCATTTTTGACAAACTTGAGCTTGAACAGAGGCCATTTTTGATAGATTTTCAAGGAAAGATATTTGGGGTAAGTGATTCCAACTCGAATTTGGTCTATATATAAAAGTATATCATTGTTTTCACCATAAATTAGTGTTTTGAGATTTAAATTTGGGAAATTTTTAGAAATCTCACAGAAAGAAATTTTTGAGATTTCGGTATCGATTCGGAGTCGGATTTGAGTGAAACTGGTATCGTTGGACTCGTAATTGAATGGGTTGTCGGATTTTATAACTTTTGCCGGATTCCGAGATGTGGGTCCCGCGAGTGAAGTTTTAATTAATTTCGGGATCTTTTCTCAAAAATGTAGTATTTTCTTATAGAATTAATTCCTATAATATTTAGTGATTGTATCGAATAATTTTGGCTAGATTCTAGCCAGACGGAGTTGGATAATCGTGGAAAAGGCCTTATAGTGGATTTAATTGGAGCAAGACGAGGTAAGTCTCTTGTCTAATCTTGTGAGGGAGAAATTACCTCATAGGTGATTAAGATTAAACAAATTGTTGCTAAATTGTGGGGGCTACGTACATACGAGGTGACGAGAGTCCGTGCGTAGCTACTATTAATGCTAAAGTCCGGGTAGTTTAGGACTCAAAGCATGCCTTACTTGTGTAAATTGTATTCTTTGGTTAATTGATATTAATTGATATATATGAATATATTGTGAATTGTTAGATAAAGATATTAAAGGATGGAAATCTCATATGCTTAATTTTTGTTTAAATCAATTAATTGTTAAAAGAAATTATTCTCCTCCCAAATTTATCTTATAATAAATATACTCTCCTTCCGGAGGCACATAAGAAAATGTCCTCCTTTCTTGTGGAGCGGGCCGAATGCCTCGGCAGGATAGATGCATCTATGGATCACGTCGCACGCCCCTCGGCAGTGTACACGACACTCTGGATCGGGTCGTACGTCCTCTGCAGAAATCGTGCTTAATAATAATAATTACACGATACTTTAATAATTTATTTCAGCTTATGAAGCTAGTTAATAAATTGGAAAATCTTTGAAATTTAATGAATTATTATTCTTGCTTGTGTGAATGAGGTTTACTTGATAAATTGGTAATGATTTGAATTGAGGGAATTTAATTAATATATTGAGAATTGTTATATTTGAAGGAAATTTGATTATATCTGCTGATTAAATAGATTATTGTAAATTCTGTAAATCATGCTGATTTAAATATCCTAGTTTTATTTCAGTTATTATTATTGACCCTTAGTGAGTGTCAAAGTCGGCCATCTCGTCTCTCCCACTTCGAGATTAGGCTTGATACTTACTGGGTACACATTGTTTACGTACTCATACTACACTTGCTGCACTTTTTTTGTGCAGGACCTGAGACAGGTACTAGTGGAGGACCTATCATCATATACCCACGTCATTCCGAGACATAGTGGTGAGCTGCCTTTCTGAGCCGTTCTGCAGCTACCAGTGTCTCTTCTTATATTTACATTCTGTCTATTTCATTTCAGACAGTATTTGGAGTTTTGTATAATCTACTAGATGCTCATTCACTTGTGACACCAGGTCTTGGCACACACATTGGTAGAGTTTGTGTTTATATTTTCTTGGTTTTAAATTTTATCAATGTATGTTTAATTTATTAGTTGGCTTACCTAGCTGTAGTGTTGGGCGCCATCACGACCTACAGGTGAAATTGGATCGTGACAACATGGTATCAGAGCACTAGGTTCACGTAGGTCTCACAAGTTATGAGCAGACCTAATAGAGTCTTGTGGATCGGTACGGAGACGTCTGTACTTATCTTCGAGAGGCTATATGGTGTTAGGAAACTACCTTTCTTTATATTCTATCGTGCAATTGATGTAGTACTAAATATCCTTCTCTTATTCTCTCACAGATGGTGAGAACACGCTCTAATGAGATTCCAGACCAGGGAAGAGATACTCCCCAAGTTGCTAGAGGCCGAGGCAGAGGGAGGGCTCCAGCCCGTGGTAGAGGGCGAGGACGTCCCAAGACTATTCCGGTTATGCCGCCAGTGGATCCAGCAGAGAATCCCATTATTGAGGAGCAGGGTGAGGTGCCTGTGGCAGAGCCAGCTCCGGTGGACTTCACATCTGCACCGTAATTTAAGGATGTTATGGGTCGTATGCTGCGATTCATGGACAATATGACTCAGGCAGGTTTATTTCCGGCAGACCCAGCCACATCTCAAGTGGGCGGGGGAGCACAGACCCCTACCGCACAGGCTCATGGACAGGCAACTGTTGTATATCAGACCCAGGGTGCACTACCCGTGGGTGGAGCCCAGCCAGTGGCAGCAGCAACACCTGAGCCTAGGCCAGCTGTAGCCGCTGATCCTCAAAAACTATTGGACAGATGGACTAGACTACATCCTCCTGTCTTCGGGGGTGAGCGACATGAGGATCCACAGGATTTCATTGATCGATGCAAGGATAGACTATACAACATGAGGATATTGGAATCCCATGGGGTTGATTTCGCTACTTTTCAGCTAGAGGGTAGAGCACGTAGATGGTGGCAATCTTATGCTCTTGGCAGACTAGCAGATTCTCCTCCCATGACTTGGGACAGGTTCACCCGTATCTTCTTGGACAGGTATATTCCACCCTCCCAGAGGGAAGAGTTGCGGTTTCAGTTTGAGCAGGTCCAGCAGGGCCAGATGTCAGTGACTGATTATGAGGCGAGGTTTTCTGAATTATCTCGCCATGCACTAATGATACTCCCTACTGAGGCGGAAAGAGTGCGAAGGTTTGTAGCCGGTTTACATACTGGTATTCAGGCCACTATGGCTCGAGAGGTTGAGATGGGTACTTCTTATGAACGAGTTGTGGAGATAGCTCGGAGGATTGAGGGTGTACGTCAGCGCAGCCGAGAGCAGATTATGAGAGATAAACGGTTCAGGTACTCTGGAGAGTTCAGAGGTGCTCCGTCCAGGGGCAGAGGTAAGTTCGTGAGGGGACAGTCCAGCAGACTCCCATATCCAGCACCACCACCTCCTCGAGGTGCTCCAGTGAGACCTTATCTCAGTGCTATCCCAGAGAGTTCTTATCGCCCACCAGCTATTCAGGGTTCTTTCCATGGGTATTCAGGTCCCCAGGGCCAGACACTTAGTCAACAGCCAATCGCAAATGAAGAGTTGTTACGAGTGCATGGATCCCAGTCACATGCGGAGGTTTTGCCCCAGGCTTCGAGGTAGACCAGTACAGTAGGGTCAGCAACCTATGCTTACCGGACCTGTTGCTCCACCAGTAGTCCGATTATCGAGAGGCGGAGGACAGGTGGGTAGGGGCCGTCCTAGAGGTAGAGGTCAGCCAGGCGGAGGCCAGACAGTTGGCGCTCCAGCTCGGTTCTATGCTTTTCCGGCTAGACCAGATGCAGAGGCCTCAGATGCCGTGATTACAGGTATTATTTTTGTTTGTGGCAAAGATGCCTCAGTATTATTTGATCCAGGATCTACGTATTCATATGTGTCATCTCTATTTGCTCCATTCTTGGGCGTTTCTCATGAGTCCTTGAGTACTCCTGTTTATGTGTCCACTCCTGTGGGCGATTCTGTTGTTGTGAACCAGATCTACTAGTCCTGTATTATTACATTCTGTGGTTATGAAACTAGAGCAGATCTCCTATTGCTTGAGATGACCGATTTTGAAATTATTCTGGACATGGACTGGTTATCTCTATATCATGCTATTCTTGATTGTCATGCCAAGACTGTTACCTTGGCTATTCCAGCATTGCCTAAGCTGGAGTGGAAGGGTTCGCCTGTTAGTTCATTTAATCGAGTTATTTCTTTTATAAAGGCTCAACACATGGTTGAGAAGGGTTGTTTAGCTTATCTAGCCTATGTTTGGGATACTACTACAGAGACTCCTGCTATTGATTCAGTACCTATAGTTCGGGAGTTCCCCGATGTATTCCCGTCAGATCTTCCAGGTATGCCACATGATCGTGATATTGATTTCTGTATTAACTTGGCTTCAGATACCCAACCTATATCTATCCCACCGTATTGCATGGCTCCGAAAGAATTGAAAGAACAGCTTGAAGAGTTACTAGCCAAAGGGTTTGTCAGACCGAGTGTATCGCCTTGGGGTACACCAGTATTATTTGTGAAAAAGAAGGATGGAACAATGCAGATGTGTATTGATTATCGCCAATTGAACAAAGTCACTATTAAGAACAAGTACCCGTTGCCGCGTATTGATGATCTATTTGACCAGTTGCAGGGTGTTAGGGTATTCTCTAAGATCGACTGGAGGTCGGGGTACCATCAGTTAAAGATTCGGGATTCGGATGCTCCGAAGACTACTTTCCGTACTAGATATGGTCATTATGAGTTTTTGGTGATGTCCTTTGGTTTAACTAATGCCCCGGTAGCGTTTATGGATCTGATGAATAGAGTATTCATGCCAAATATTGATTCGTTTGTCATTGTCTTCATTGATGGCATCTTGATCTACTCACGTAGTAAGGAGGAGCATGAGCAGCATATGAGAGTAGTGCTTCAGACATTGCGGGAACAAAAGCTATATGCTAAGTTCTCTAAATGTGAGTTTTGGCTAGAGTCTGTAGCATTTTTGGGACATATCGTATCGGGCGAAGGTATTAAAGTTGATCCCAAAAAGATTGAGGCAGTTCAGAATTGGCATCGTCCCACTTCGGCGACGGAGATCAGGAGTTTTCTGGGTTTGGCAGGTTATTATCGTCGGTTCGTGGAAGGTTTTTCATCTATTGCAGCACCTTTGACCAAATTAACCCAGAAGGGTGCTCCATTCCGATGGTCCGATGATTGTGAGGTGAGCTTTCAGAAGCTCAAGACATCATTGACTACAGCACCAGTGTTAGTGTTGCCTTTCGGTTCAGGGATGTATACAGTGTATTGCGACGCTTTGCGCGTTGGCTTGGGTTGTGTATTGATGCAGGAAGGGCAAGTTATTACATATGCTTCACGTCAGCTGAAGCCCCACGAAAAGAATTATCCGGTACATGATTTGGAGTTAGCTGTGATTGTTCACGCTCTTAAGATTTGGAGGCATTATCTTTATGGGGTGTCTTGTGAAGTTTACACTGATCATCGCAGTTTGCAGCATTTGTTCAAGCAGAGGGACCTAAATTTGAGACAGTGCAGATGGCTGGAGTTACTAAAAGATTATAATATTACTATCATGTATCATCCGGGCAAAGCAAATGTGGTTGCAGATGCCTTGAGCAGAAAGGCGGAGATTATGGGTAGTTTGGCTTTCATTTCAGTAGAGGAAAGGCCACTAGCCTCAGATATTCAATCCTTGGCTAACAGACTTGTGAGGCTGGATATTTCAGAGCCCAGCCGAGTTCTTGCATGTGTTGTGGCCCAATCTTCACTATTTGAGCAGATCAAGGCTCTCCAGTATGATGACCCACACCTGATGGTTCTTCGTGAAACGGTACTACGAGGTGGTGCCAAGAAAGTCACTATTGGTGCAGATGGTGTTCTGTGACTCCAGGATCGTCTGTGCGTTCCTAATGTGGATGAACTGAGGAAAAAGATCTTGGAAGAGGCACACAGTTCTAGATATTCTATTCATCCAGGTGCTACGAAGATGTATCGTGACTTGAGGCAGCATTATTGGTGGCGACGAATGAAAAAGGACATAGTTGAGTATGTAGCTCGGTGTCTAAACTTCCAGCAAGTTAAATATGAGTACCAGAGGCCAGGTGGCCTACTTCAGCAGATGACCATACCAGAGTGGAAATGGGAACGAATTACTATGGATTTTGTAGTTAGGTTGCCGCGGACCTTGAGAAAGTTTGATGCAGTTTGGGAGATTATTGACAGGTTGACTAAGTCGGCACATTTTATTCCTGTTGTGACTACGTATACTTCAGAGAGGTTGGCCCAGATTTATATTCAGGAGATAGTTCGGTTGCACGGTGTGCCAATTTTTATCATATCAGATAGAGGCCCTCAGTTTACTTCACATTTCTGGAGAGCAGTACAGAGTGAGTTGGGGACCCTTGTAGAACTCAGCACAACCTTTCATCCACAGACTGATGGACAGTCAGAGAGAACAATTCAGATTTTGGAGGATATGCTCAGGGCATGGGTGATTGACTTTGGAGGTCAGTGGGATCGTTTCTTGCCTTTGGCCGAGTTTGCTTATAATAACAGTTACCAATCCAGCATCGAGATGGCTCCATTTGAGGCTTTATATGGTCGGCGATGTCGTTCACCTATCGGATGGTTTGAGCCAGGTGAGTCTAAGTTATATGGTACTGATTTGGTAAGGGATGCCTTAGAAAAGGTAAAGTTGATTCAGGAGCGACTTCGTACAGCACAGTCCAGGCAGAAGAGTTACGCAGATCAGAAAGCGCGTGATTTATCATTTTTGGTAGGTGAAAGAGTTCTCTTGAAGGTTTCGCCGATGAAGGCAATTATGAGATTCGGGAAGAAGAGCAAGTTGAGCCCAAGGTTTATAGGCCCATTTGAGGTGTTGAAACGAGTTGGGGAGGTTACTTATGAGCTTGCATTGCCTCCCAGCCTATCGGGAGTTCATCCGATCTTTCACGTATCTATGCTCCGGAAGTATCATGCCGACCTATCCATTGGAGGGGCCAACCAGTCGAGGAAGCGAATTGGGAGGCCGAGGAAAATATGCAGAGCAGATATCCAGACTTATTCAGCACTTCAGGTATAATTCTAAACCCGTTCGAGGACGAACGTTTGTTTAAGAGGTGGAGAATGTGAAGACCCAAAATATCATCTTTAAATTTAATAATTAATTATGTGTTCTAAGACCTCGAAAAGTACTATTTATCATTCCTCGACTTGCGTGCCCAATCCGTAAAATTTTATGGAAAGTCTTTATGTGAAAAATGGATTTAAAATATGGATTAGAGCTTTAAAACTCAATTGAGTTGACTTTGGTCAATATTTTGAGCAGACGTACTCTGATCAGTGTTTTGACAGTTTCGATAGGTCCGTATCGTGATTTGGGACTTGGGCGTATACCCGGAATCAAATTCCGAGGTCCCTAGCCCAAGATATGGAATTTTGAAGAAATATTAAAATGTTTACGTTCGAATAGTGACCGGATGTCTAATTATCTTAAAATGACCCCGGAATAGAATTTTGATGATTCCAACAGCTCCGTATGGTGATTTTGGACTTAGGAGCGTGTTCGGAATTTTATTTGAAAGTCCGTAGTTAAATTAGACATGAAATGGCTAAAAACAAGAATTTAAGTTTGGAAGTTTGACCGATGAGTTGACTTTTTGATATCTGAGTCGGAATCCAGTTCTGAAAATTTTTACAGCTCCGTTATGTCATTTATGACTTGGGTGCAAAATTTGAGGTCAATCGGACTTGATTTGATAGGTTTCGACATCGAATGTAGAAGTTGAAAATTCTAAGTTTTATTAAGCTTGAATTGGAGCATGATTCATGATTTTAGCATTGTTTGATGTGATTTGAGGTTTCAAATAAGTTTGTATGATGTTTTAGGACTTGTTGGTGTTTTGGGTTGAGGTCCCGAGGGCCTCGGGTGAGTTTCGAATGGTTAACGGATCAAAAGTGGGACTTAGCTGCTCCAAAAGCTGCTGCAATTTTTCTGCTGGAAATGTGTCAAAATCAAGCTCCTTGATAAAATCGAGCTCCCTGTCAAAATCGAGCTCCCTCACAAAATCGAGCTCCCTCACAAAATCAAGCTCCCTGTCAAAATCGAGCTCCCTCACAAAATCGAGCTCCCTGACAAAATCGAGCTCCCTGACAAATCGAGCTCCCTGATAAAATCGAGGTCCTTGACAAAATTGAGGTCCCTGACAAATCGAGGTCCCTGACAAATCGAGGTCCCTGACAAAATCGAGGTCCCTGACAAATCGAGCTCCCAAGATCGAACTGGACAGATCGAGCTCCCAAGATCGAACTGGACAGATCAAGCTCCCAAGATCGAACTGGACAGATCTGTAAGTTATAAAAATAGTGCCATTCAACATTTGCCATTTTTGACAAACTTGAGCTTGAACAGAGGCGACTTTTGATAGATTTTCAAGGAAAGACATTTGGGGTAAGTGATTCCAACTCGGATTTGGTCTATATATACAATTTTTGAGATAGAAACGAATTTTTGAGATTTCGGTATCGATTCGGAGTCGGATTTGAGTGAAACTGGTATCGTTGGACTCTTAATTGAATGGGTTGTCGGATTTCATAACTTTCATCGGATTCCGAGATGTGGGCCCCGCGAGTGAAGTTTTAATTAATTTCGGGATCTTTTCTTTAAAATATAGTATTTTCTTATAGAATTGATTCCTATAATATTTAGTGATTGTATCGAATTATTTTGGCTAGATTCGAGTCATACAGAATTGGATAATCGTGGAAAAGGCCTTATAGTGGATTAAATTGGAGCAAGACGAGGCAAGTCTCTTGTCTAATCTTGTGAGGGGGAAATTACCTCATAGGTGATTAAGATTAAACAATTGTTGCTAAATTGTGGGGACTACGTACGCACGAGGTGACGAGAGTCCGTACGTAGCTACTATTAATGTTAAAGTCCGGGTAGTTTAGGACTCAAAGCATGCCTTACTTGTGTAAATTGTATTCTTTGATTAATTAATATTAATTGATATATATGAATATATTGTGAATTGTTAGATAAAGATATTAAAGGATGGAAATCTCATATGCTTAATTTTTGTTTAAATCAATTAATTGTTAAAAGAAATTATTCTCCTCCCAAATTTATCTTATAATAAATATACTCTCCTTCCGGAGGCACATAAGAAAATGTCCTCCTTTCTTGTGGAGCGGGCCGAATGCCTCGGCAGGATAGATGCATCTATGGATCGCGCCGCACGCCCCTCGGCAGTGTACACGACACTCTGGATCGGGTCGTACGTCCTCTGCAGAAATCGTGCTTAATAATAATAATTACACGATACTTTAATAATTTATTTCAGCTTATGAAGCTAGTTAATAAATTGGAGAATCTTTGGAATTTAATGAATTATTATTCTTGCTTGTTAAGGAATTAATTGTTACTCCTGTGTATGAGGTTTACTTGATAAATTGAAAATGATTTGAATTGAGGGAATTTAATTAATATATTGAGAATTGTTACATTTGAAGGAAATTTGATTATTTCTGCTGATTAAATAGATTATTGTAAAATCTGTAAATCATGCTGATTTAAATATCCTAGTTTTATTTCAGTTATTATTATTGACCCTTAGTGAGTGTCAAAGTCAGCTATCTCGTCTCTACCACTTCGAGATTAGGGGGATCTCCCGAAATACCGTTTCGTAGTCCCAAAGTAAATATGCAGTACAGGGGGATCTCCCGGAATACCGGTCTGTAGTCCCAAAGTAAATATGCAGTACAGGGGGATCTCCCGGAATACCGTTCCGTAGTCCCAAAGTAAATATGCAGTACAGGAGGATCTACCGGAATACCATTCCGTAGTCCTAAAGTAAATATGCAGCGCGAACGATAGAAATACAACTACATCACGAATTTCTTACGATTTAGACTAAGTACCAGTCAGGGAAGAAGCGGGAAATTTACTAAGCATGCTGCACAGAATTCACATAAACAATTAAGACGCGTAGACATGTTGTATTAGACTAAATATGATAGCTACACATATTGGAATAACTCAATTAAGAATGAAAATAGATTAGTACTCATTAAAATGGTATAACTCAAAATAACAGAAAAACATGTTGCTGCTCAGTAAAAAAGTTGGGTTTTACCACAACTAGCTCGTGTACGTAATCGTCACCTCATGTACACGGCGCTCACATATCACAATAGTTCCAAATCTTAAGGGAATTGTCCCCACACAAAGTTAGGCAAGCCACTTACCTCGAGTCAAGCTCAATTAATCGGTCACAATGCCTTTCCCACAAATATCCGTATCCGAATGGTCCAAATCTAGCCAAAAGCAATTACGTATTATAAATACAACAATAATAGACTCAGCTAATTAATGAAATCAACATTTTAACGAAAATTCCGAAATTAACTCAAATATTGCTTCTCGGAATCGGGTAAAGGTCATAAAATACGAAAGCCTGTTCACTCACGAGTTCACTCGTACCAAAATTCACCAAATCCAATGTCTAAATCCCAATCAAAACTCGAAATTTTGTTTAGGGAATTTTCCCCCCATTTTCCCCAACTTTTCAATCCAAAACTAAAATTAAATGGAGAAAACAACTATAGATTAATGAAATACAACCAAAAACGAGTTAGGAATCATTACCCCAAAGTTCTCTCAGAAAATCCCTCAAAGAATCGCCAATTTTCGACCTCCCAATTCCAAAAATGGAGAAATGACTCAAGCCCTCGAAACTCTCTCTTTTCTGCCTAGCGAACTCGCTTCTGCGAGCCCAGAACCGCACCTGCGGTACCGCTTCTGCGGCTAGGATGCCGCACCTGCGAGTTTTCATAAAACTCCAGAGCCCGCACCTGCGGATGCGCTTCTGCGAAACCTTGGGTCCTTCTCATCTCCGCATCTACGACTGCCCTTCCGCAGATGCGGCTCCGCTCCTGCGACTCACTCGTCGCATTTGGGACCACTGACTCCTTGGCCTAAAAATGCACCTACGTGGCCGCACCTGCGGACTTCCCACCGCAGGTGCGAAAACACCAGAACCAGCAACTTAAAAATTCTTCTAAGTCCAAGCTTTCACCCATTAAGCACCCGGAACTCACCCGAGGCTCCCGGGACCTCAATCAAACATACCAACAAATCCTAAAACACCATACGAACTTAGTCGAGCCGTCAAACCACATCAAACAATGCTAAAATCACAAATCATCCTCTGATTCAAACTTAAAGAACTTGAAACTTTTAAATTCGACAACTGACGTCGAAACCAACCAAACAACGTCCGATTGACCCCAAATTTTGCACACAAGTCATATTCAATATTACGGACCTACTCCAACTTTCAGAATCAGAAATTGACCCCGATATCAAAAATTCCACTATCTGCCTAAAACTTTAAAAATTTGACTTTCGCCCTTTCAAGCCTAAATAAGTTACGGACCTCCAAAACACAATCCGGACACACCCCTAAGTCCAAAATCACCTAACGAAGCTAACGGAACTGAAAGAATTCCATTTCGGAGTCGTCTTTACACAGTTCCAACTACGATCCAAATCCTAAGGGTTAAGCTCTCGTTTTAGGAACTAATTGTCCCGGAACACTCCAAAAATCAAAATGAAGCCTCCCAAGAAGTCACAATAGCAGAAATAGATGTGGGGGAAATAGTAAAAAGGGGATCACGGCTATTACTTTCAAAACAACCGGTCAGGTTGTTACAAAAAGGAACTGAAATTGCTTAAAACTTTTAGCTAGATTACCTAATTTATTAGAATTAATTATAGAAGTGTATGATAAACAAAGGTACCCCAAGACGTAAAAGTGATTCAGAGTTTATGTAAACGACTATTTTGAAACACTTTACATACTATTTTGATTTTTCTTCTACAAATTTATTATGTCACATAGTTTAAATAAGGAAGAATCTAATACACAAAATCTAATTGATCTCGAAATCCTAAATATTTGGAAAATATTAAATGATTATTCATATTACCAATATTTCACGACCCAAAATTTCTCACCGACGGGACCGTGATGGCGCCTAACATTTCACTGACTAGGCAAGCCAACGTTAGAGAATCATTAAACCAATTCCTTATTTCCATTCAGTAACTAACAATAATTAACTAAGATAAAATATAAGAGGTGCGGAATTTTATAAAACTATATTAATTACTACCACCCGGATCTGGAGTCACAATTCACGAGCATTCTAAAATTTACTACAAGAAATAGTCTGAAAGTAATACAACTATTTGAATGAAAGAAAACAGTAGGATATAAAAGATAGACAGGGACTTCAAGATCTGTGAACGCCGACAGATCTATCTTGAGTCTTCGGACAGCGGACCAATAGCAAAAATCTCGATCAACCTAAGCCGGTATCAAAATCTGCACAGAAAGTGCAAAGTGCAACATCAGTACAACCGACCCCATGTACTGGTAAGTGTCGAGCCTAACCTCGGCGAAGTAGTGACGAGGCTAGGACAACACACTCACATATAACCTGAACAGTATAATCATGCTTGTGGCGACAACAGTAAATAAAGAAAATAACGCAGAAATAATGTGAAGGGACATATAGTGGGGGAATACAATATAAAGAGTGAAAATAATGAAAAGATAGAATTAAACAAAAAATCCTTAAACGAATTGAGCAAATAAAATAGCAAAGGAAAACTGCACGGCATCACCCTTCGTGCATTTACACTCACCCTCACCAAATAAATAAATAGAACTCGGCATGGCATCACCCTTCGTGCTTTTACTCCCAACCTTCCCAAATAAATAAGTAGAATGCGGCACGGCATCACCCTTCATGCATTAAACCTTTCATAATATACACGTCATCACCCTTCGTGCTTTACACTCTTCCTCACAATATGAATAATGCATGCATGTCACACCCTTCGTGCTTTACACTCCTCCTCACAAATCACAGAATCAATAACAACGGATAGATAGGAGTATCACAAAGAAATAAGTATTTTGCCCATAATCAATAGCACGATGTAACCTCAACCTTGAACCAATATTCGAAAGTTACCAAATCTCAGTGAAACCAGATATAAGTCACCCGACATTTCAAATAACCCGCTAAGCATGGATAGTAGAATTTAAGACTACAAAATAGATAAGAATAGAATTTCACTCGTATGCTATGACTCGACACGACGCATAGATGCTCGTCACGTCACCTATACATCGTATTTAACAACCAAACACGTAGAAAATAAACACATAATATATATTCCCTCAAGCCAAAGTTAGACACGATACTTACCTTGCTCCGAATACAACTTAATTCTCAATCACAATTTTTCCTTTGGAATTCACCTCCAAACGACTCGTATCTATTCAAAAATGACTCAATAACATCAAATATTGCTAAAAGAATCAATTATATTTCATAACTTAAATTTTCCAAAGTTTTCTCCAAAAAGTCGAAAAAATCGATCCCGGGCCCGCTTGGTCAAAACCCGAGGTTCGGATCAAAATTCTTTTACCCATTCACCCCCGAGCCCAAATACGTAATTAGTTTTGGAATCCGACCTCAAATTGGGGTCTAAATCCTCAAATTTTTGAAATCCCTAGTTTCTACCCTAACCCCTAATTCTAACATGAAAACTCTAGATTTTAGGTTGATAATTCATGGAATTTAATGGGTAATTGAAAGAAAGTGGTTTAGAATCACTTACCAACACTTTGGGGGAAGTAATGGCTCTTGAAAAATCGCCTCTCACTGTTTGGTTTTTGAGAAAAATGAATTTTTGACTAAATCCCGTATTTGGATTTTGTTAAGTGCTGGGCGACTGTGTTCATCGCATTCGTGAGAGCACTGTCGCGTTCGCGAAGAGTATAGGCTACCAAGCCTTCGCGTTCGCGTAGGCTACCCCCCCCCCCCATGGCCTTCGCGTTCGCGATGAAGGAACGATCAACTCTCCCCTATGTGTGCCTAACACTACACGTTCGCAATGAGCTGGTCGTGTTTGCGAAGGGTAACACCCCCATCGCTTCGCGTTCGCGACCAAGCCTTCGCGTTCATGAAGAAGAAAACTTCAGCTGCCCAGTTTACTCTTCGCGTTCGCGAGAGTACATTCGCGAACGCAAAGAAGGACATGCCAGAACACCTGCTGCCGCAAAATACCATATTTTTAAAGTCCAAAACATCCTGTGGCCTATCCGAAACTCACCCGAGTCCTCGGGGCTCCAAACCAAACATGCACACAAGCCTAAAAACATTATACAAAATTGCTCGCATGATCAAATCGCCAAAATAACACCTAGAACTACGAATTTAGCGCCAAATCAAATGAAATTCTCAAGAAAACATTAAAATCCATATCTTCTCAACTGGACGTCCGAATCACGTTAAATCAACTCTATTTCTCACCAAACTTCACAGACAAGTCTTAAATATCATAATGAACTTGTACCGGGCTCCAGAACCAGAATACAGACCCGTCACTAACAATGTCAAACATCAATCAATTCTTAAAAATAATTAATTTTCAGATATTTAATTTTCATCAAAAATTCATAACTGGAGCTAGGGACCTCCGAATTCGATTCCGGGCCCAGGTCCCACAATTCGATACGGACCCACAGGGATCGTCAAAACACGAATTCGGGCTCGTTTACCAATAATGTTGACTGAAGTCAACTAAAATTAACTTTTAAGGCATAAATTCTTATTTTCATCAATTTTCAACGTAAAACCTTTCCGGAAACATGCCCGGAATGTGCACGCAAATCGAAGAGGGTAAAAATGAGATTTTTAAGGCTTAAGAGCGCAAATTCGAGTTTTAAAACATAAAATGACCTTTTGGGTCATCACATTCTCCATCTCTAAAACAACCGTTCGTCCTCGAACGGACATAGAAAAGTACCTAGGCTGGTGAAAAGGTGGGGATATCTACTCCACATATCGGACTCGGACTCCCAAGTAGCTGCCTCAATAGGCTGCCCTCTCCACTACACTCGAACTAAAGGGTAACTCTTTGATCTCAACTGGCAAACTTGCCGGGCTAGAATTGCCACCGGCTCCTCCTTGTAAGTCAAATCTTTGTCCAACTGGACAGAGCTAAAATCTAACTCATGGGACAGATTACCGTGATACTTTCGAAGCATGGACACATGGAATACCGGGTGAACAACTACTAAACTAGGTGGCAAAACAAGCCTGCAAGCTACCTCTCACACTCTCTCCAGAATCTCAAAAGGTCTGATATACCTAGGGCTCAACTTGCCCTTCTTTCCGAACCTCATTACACCCTTCATGGGTGATACCCAAAGTAACACTCTCTCTCCGACCAGGAATGCAACATCACGAACTCTACGATCGACATAACTCTTCTGCCTAGACTGAGCTGTGCGGAGTCGATCCTGAATAATCTTAACCTTATCCAAGGCATCCTGTACTAAGTGTGTGCCCAACAACCGAGCCACTCTCGGCTTGAACCACCCAACTGGCGACCGATGCCGCCTACCATATAATGCCTCATAGGGAGCCATCTGAATGCTCGACTGGTAACTGTTATTGTAGGCGAACTCTGCAAGGGGCAAGAATTGATCCCAAGAACCTCCAAAGTCTATAACACAAGTGCGGAGCATATCCTCCAAGATCTGAATAGTACGCTCGGACTGCCCGTCCGTCTGAGGATGGAATGTTGTGCTCAATTCAACCCGCATACCCAACTCACGTTGTACTGCCCTCCAAAAGTGCGAGGTAAACTGCGTACATCGATCAGAAATGATAGACACGGGAACACTGTGAAGACGGATGATCTACCAAATATAAATCTCTGCTAACCGCTCCGAGGAATAGGTAACTGCCACAGGAATGAAATGCGTTGACTTAATCAGCCTATCCACAATAACCCACACGGCGTCGAACTTCCTCTGAGTCCGTGGGAGTCCAACAACAAAGTCCATAGTGATACGCGCCTACTTCCACTCAGGAATCTCCATCTGCTGAAGCAAACCACCGGGTCTCTGATTCTCATATTTTACCTGCTGACAATTCAATCACCGAGCCACGTAAGCAATTATATCTTTCTTCATACTCCTCCACCAATATTGTTGCCGTAAGTCCTGATACATCCTGCGGCGCCCGGATGAATAGAATATTGGGAACTATGTGCCTTCTCAAGAATCAACTCACAAAGTCCATCCATATTAGGCACACAAATACGGCCCTGCATCCTCAAAACTCTGTCATCTCCAACAGTAACCTACTTGGCACCACCGTGCCGCACTGTGTCTCTAAGGACAAGTAAATAAGGATCATCATCCTATCGATCTCTGATGCACTCAAACAAAGAAGACTGAGTAACTATACAAGCTAGGACACGGCTGGGCTCAGAAACATCTAACCTCACGAACTGGTTGGCTATGGCCTGAACATCCAATGCAAGCGGTCTCTCACCAACTGGAATATATGCAAGGCTACCCATACTGACTGACTTTCTACTCAAAGTATCGGCCACCACATTGGCCTTCCCAGCATGATACAATATGGTGATATTGTAGTCTTTCAATAGCTCCAGCCACCTCCTCTGCCTCAAATTGAGTTCCTTCTGCTTGAACAAATACTGCAAGCTCCGATGATCAGTGAATACCTTACATGGCATGCCGTAAAGATAGTGCCTCCAAATCTTCAGCGCGTGAACAATGGCTGCCAGCTTTAGATCATGAACAGGATAATTCTTCTCATGAACCTTCAGTTGCCTCTAAGCATATGCAATAACCTTGCCACCCATCATAAATACCGCACCCAAACCAATACGAGATGCATCACAATGTACTGTATAAGATCTTGAACCTGTGGGTAACACTAATACCGGTACCGTAGTCAAAGCAGTCTTGAGCTTCTGAAAGCTCGCTTCACACTCGTTTGACCACCTGAACGGGGCACCCTTCTGGGTCAATCTGGTCAACGGGGCTGCTATGGATGAAAATCCCTCCACAAATTGACGGTAATAGCCCGCCAAACCCAGGAAACTACGGATCTCTATAGCTGATGTGGGGCTAGGCCAGTTCTGAACTGCCTCAATCTTCTTAGGATCCATCTGAATACCCTCTGCTGATACAACGTGACCCAAGAAAGCAACTGAACTCAACCAAAACTAGCATTTTGAGAACTTAGCATATAACTGGCTGTCTTTCAGAGTCTGAAGAACGATCTGAAGGTGCTGCTCATGCTCCTCTCGATTGCGGGAGTAGATCAAGATATCATCCATAAACACAACCACAAAGGAATCCAAGTAGGGTTTGAACACTCGGTTCATCAAATCCATGAATGCTGCTGGGGCATTTGTCAGTCCAAATAACATCACTAGAAACTCATAATGCCCATACCTAGTCCAAAAGGCTATCTTAGGAACATCGGATGCCCTAATCCTCAATTGATGGTAGCCAGATCTCAAATCAATCTTTGAAAACACCTTGGCACCCTGAATCTGATCAAATAAATCATCAATCCTCGACAATGGATACTTGTTCTTGATGGTGACTTTGTTCAACTACCGATAATCTATACACATCCTTATCGATCCATCTTTATTCTTCACAAACAACACAGGTGCACCCCAGGGCGAGACACTAGGTCTAATGAAGCCCTTATCAAGCAAATCTTGCAACTGCTCCTTCAATTCTTTCAACTCTGGCGGGGCCATGCGGTATGGCAGAATGGAAATGGGCTGAGTGCCCGGAGCCAAATCAATGCAGAAATCAATATCCCTGTCGGGTGGCATCCCTGACAGGTCTGCAGGAAACACCTCTGGAAACTCACGAACAATCGGCATCGAATCCATGGAAGGAACCTCCACACTAAAATCGCGGACATAAGCCAAATAAGCTAGACACCCCTTCTTGACCATATGTCGGGCCTTCACATAAGAGATAACCCTGCTGGCAGAATGGCCAAGATTCCTTCTCCACTCTAATCGAGGAACCCCTTGCAAGGCTAAGGTCACCATCTTGGCATGACAATCTAATATAGCATGATAAGGTGACAGCCAATCCATACCCAATATGACATCAAAATCAACCATGTCGAGAAGTAGAAGATCTACACGAGTCTCAAGACTCCTAATGGTGACCACACACGAACGATAAACATGATCTACAACAATAGCATCTCCCACTAGTGTGGACACATACACAGGAGCACTCAAATAATCACGAGGCACAACCAAATAGGAAGCAAAATAGGATGACACATAGGAGTAAGTAGATCCCGGATCAAATAGAACTGAAGTATCTCTACTGCAAACTGAAATAGTACCTGTGATAACAGCGTCAGATGACTCAGCCTCAGGCCTGGCTGGGAAAGCATAACACCGGTGCTGGGCCCTACCACCCTGAACTATGTCCCTGGGACGGCCTCTAACTGGCTGGTCTCCACCTCTAACGGCCTGACCTCTACCTCTAATAGTCTGGACTCTACCTCTGGCTTCCTAACCCCTGCCTCTGGCTAGCTGAGCAGGTGGTGCAGCAACTAGTGCTGGAACCATGGCACGAGAACCTTGATACTGTGAGCTTCCCGTTACCCGAGGGCAAAATCTAGCAACGTGCCTCGGGTCACCACAATTATAACATAACCTCGGTTGCTGTGACTGCTGACACTGAAACTAACCCTGTCAACCTGAATAACCACCCTGATAACTCTGGAGTGGAGGTGCACTAATAGGAGTTGGTGGTGCACAGTAGGCTAGCTGGTCGGAATAATGCATCTGAGGGCCACGACCACCTGAGGCACCATGGGATGCCTGAAGCGCTGAATGAAACGGCCTGGGAGGATAGCCTCTACCAAAAGTACTCCTGCCTCTAGATGAGGCACCGCTGAACTCACCGGAATGACGAGGTCTCTTGTCAGACCCCTGACCTCCCTGAGTAAGAACCATTTTGACCCGTCTGGCGACATTACCAGCCACCTGAAAAGAAATCTCACTTCCAGTCTCCTTAGCCATCTGCAATCTGATAAGCTGAGCAAGTCCATCAATAAACCTCCTCACCCTTTCTCTCTCGGTGGGAAGCAGAAGAATAGCATGACGGGCCAAATTCACAAAATGGGTCTCATACTGAGTAACAGTCATACTGCCCTGCTGGAGACGCTCAAACTGACGGCGACGCTCCTCTCTCAATGTGATAGGAAGAAACTTCTCTATGAAGAGCTGAGAGAATTGGTCCCAAGTAAGAGCAGGCGACCCAGCTGGTCTGGTCAACAAGTAATCTCTCCACCATTTCTTGGCGGAACCAGTCATCTAAAATGCAGCAAAATCGATCCCATTGGTCTCCACTATACCCATATTCCGTAGAACCTCATGACAGCTGTAAAGATACTCCTGGGGATCCTCTGAAGGAGCACCACTGAAGTGAACAGGAAAGAGTTTGATAAACCTGTCTAATCTCCATAAAGCCTCAAAAGACATAGCTGGCCTGTCTACAACCTGTGTCGCAATAACCGGCTGCACTAATCCGACTGGCTGAGCTGCTGGAGCCTGATACTGGGGAGCTATCTGTTCCAGAGCAGGAGTGGTGGGAGTCTTGGCTCCTCCTCTAGCCTGAGAGACTGCTGGTGAGACTGCTGGTGCCATGGGAAATGCGCCAGTATGGGCCACACTCTCCATAAGGCCCACCAAACAGACCAAAGCGTCCTGAAGTACTGGATGGTAATGAACCCCTCCGGAACCTGAACTGGTCCGGTAGGAACAGTCTGGGATGGAACCTCCTCGTCAAGCTCTATCTGAGACTCCACTGCTGGGGCTACTGCTCGGGCTCTAGGCTGAGCCCTGCCTCTGCCTCGGCCTCTGTCACAGCCTCGGCCTCAACCTCTGCCCCATGTAGGAGCTGCCACTGGAGGCTCTTGTTGCTGCTCAGCTGAGGAAGCGGTACGTGTTCTCGCCATCTGCGAGAGAATAAGAGTTCAATGAGTTTTGGGAAAGCAAAATCACACGACAGAGAAGAATAGAAGTGAAACTTGTTCCTAAACTTCATAGCCTCTGGAAGATAAGCACGGACGTCTTCGTACCGATCCTCCAGACTCTACCAAGCTTGCTCGTGAATCATGAGACCTAGGAAACCTAGTGCTCTGATACCAACTGTCACGACCCAAAATTTCCTACCGACGGGATCGTGATGGCGCCTAACATTTCACTTGCTAGGCAAGCCAACGTTAGAGAATCATTAAACCAATTTTTTATTTCCATTCAGTAAATAACAATAATTAACTAAGATGAAATATAAGAGGTGCGAAATTTTATAAAATTGTATTAATTACTATCACCCGGATATGGAGTTACAATTCACGAGCATTCTAGAATTTACTACAAGAAATAGTCTAAAAGAAATACAACTGTTTGAATGAAAGAAAACAGTAGGACATAAAAGATAGACGGGGACTTCAAGGTCTGTGGACGCCGACAGATCTACCTTGAGTCTTCGGACAGCGGACCAATAGCAAAAATCTCGATCAATCTGAGCCGGCACCAAAATCTGCACAGAAAGTACAAAGTGCAGCATCAGTACAACCGACTCCATATACCGGTAAGTGTCGAGTCTAACCTCGGCGAAGTAGTGACGAGGCTAGGACAAGACACCCACATAGAACTTGAACAGTATAATCATGCTAGTGGCGACAACAGTAAATAAAGAAAATAATGCAGAAATAATGGAAAGGAACATGCAGTAGGGGAATACAATATAAAGAGTGAGAATAATGAAAAGATAGAATTAAACCGAAAATCCTTAAACGAATTGAGCAAATAAAACAGCAAAGGAAAACTGCACGGCATCACCCTTCGTGCTATTACTCTCAACCTCACCAAATAAATAAATAAATAAATAGAACGTGGCACGACATCACCCTTAGTACTTTTACTCTCAACCTCACCAAATAAATAAGTAGAATGCGGCACGGCATCATCTTTCGTACATTAAACCTCTCATAATATACACGGCATCACTCTTCGTGCTTTACACTCTTTCTCACAATATGAATAATGCATGCACGACATCACCCTTCGTGCTCTACACTCCTCCCCACAAATCACAGAATCAATAACAACGGATAGATATGAGTATCACAAAGAAACAAGTATTTTACCCATAATCAACAGCACGATGCAACCTCAACCTTGAACCAATATTCTAAAGTTACCAAATCTCAGTGAAACCATATATAAGTCATCCAACATTTCAAATAACTCACTAAGCATGGAGAGTAGAATTTAAGGCTACAAAATAGACAAGAATAGAATTTCACTCGCATGCTATGGCTCGACATGACGCATAGATGCTCGTCACCTCACCTACACATCGCATTTAACAACCAAACACGTAGTAAATAAACACATAATACTTGTTCCCTCAAGCCAAAATTAGATATGACACTTACCTTGCTCTGAATACCACTTAATTCTCAATCACAGCTTTTCCTTTGAAATTCACCTCCAAACCACTCGTATCTATTCAAAAATGACTCAATAACATCAAATATTGCTAAAGAAATCAATTATATTTCATAAATTAAATTTCCCAAAGTTTCCTCCAAAAAGTCAAAAAAATCGACCCCGGGCCCGCTTGGTCAAAACCCGAGTTTCGGACTAAAATTCTTTTACGTATTCACCCCCGAGCCCGAATACGTAATTAGTTTTGGAATCCGACCTCAAATTGGAGTCTAAATCCTCAAATTTTCAAAAACTCTAGATTTTAGATTGATAATTCATGAAATATAATGGGTAATTGAAAAAAGTGATTTAGAATCACTTACCGACACTTTGGGGATGAAATGGCTCTTGAAAAATCGCCTCTCACTGTTTGGTTTTTGAGAAAAATAAATTTTTGGCTAAATCCCGTGTTTGGATTCTGTTAAGTGCTGGGCGACAGTGTTTATCGCGTTCGCGAGAGAACTGTCACATTCGCGAAGAGTATAGGCTGCCAAGCCTTCACGTTCGCGAGACAGTGTTTGCGTTTGCGTAGGCTACCCTCCCCCCCCCCCTCCCCATGGCCTTCGACTCTCCCCCATGTGTGCCTAACACTACACGTTCGCAACGAGTTGGTCGCGTTCGCGAAGTGTAACGCCCCCATCGCTTCGCGTTCGCGAAGAAGAAAACTTCAGCTGCCCAGTTTTACTCTTCGCGTTTGCGAGAACACTTTCGCGAACGCGAAGAAGGACATGCTAGAACACCTGCTGCAGCAAAATACCAGATTTTTAAAGTCCAAAACATCCCGTGGCCTATCCGAAACTCACCCGAGCCCTCGTGACTCCAAACCAAACATGTACACAAGTCTAAAAATATTATACGAACTTGATCGTGCGATCAAATCACCAAAATAACACCTAGAACTACGAATTTAGCACCAAATTAAATGAAATTCTCAAGAACACTTTAAAATTCATATCTTCTCAACTGGATGTCCGAATCACGTCAAATCAACTCCATTTCTCACCAAAATTTCACAGACAAGTCTTAAATATCATAATAAACTTGTACCGGGCTCCGGAACCAGAATACGAATTCGGCACTAACAATGCCAAACATCAATCAATTCTTAAAAATAATTAATTTTCAGACTTTTAATTTTCATCAAAAATTCATAACTTGAGCTAGGGACCTCCGAATTTGATTCCGGGCATACGCCTAGGTCCCATAATTAGATACGGACCCACCGGGACTGTCAAAATACAGATCCGGACCAGTTTACCAATAATATTAACCGAAATCAACTAAAATTAACTTTTAAGGTATTAATTTTTATTTTCATCAATTTTCAACATAAAAACTTTCCGGAAACATGCCCGGATTGCGCACACAAATTGAGAAGGGTAAAAATAATATTTTTAAGGCTTAAGAGCGCAGATTCGAATTCTAAAATATAAGATAACCTTTTGGGCCATCACACAATATTAGAGAAATTACCAAATGACCATCTTATCTAGTGTGAAATTTAATTTTAAAGGGTAAAAAAGGCGAACGACATTTCATTAACGGCCTTCGTATTTTTAATATAACTAGTCTTTATAATCGTGCGTTGTACGAGAATGTGTACTGACAGCAGTTAACTTTCGATGGTATATGTATACAATATGAAATCAATTGCTTAAATAAATAAAAAATATATATAATTTATTAGACAAACCAAGTCATAAATAATATTTGAAATAAATAGAGAACAAATTAAAACTAAATATTCTGGAGTCATAAAGTTATGTGATTGAAGTTGTAAATAACTTAACAAATGCACTATTATTTACTATTTTATGTGAAGTTATGATTTACTTTAGTTAAGCCTTTAGGTATATGACATCTAACATATATCTCAAGATACAAATATATTGATAATGGAGAAAATTAAGCTTAAAAGTCATTTAGTTATCACTGTCTTTCATGACACTTTTTTTTGTTGGACATTATTCTGTTTTAATTATTACACTTTTTTATGTCTAAAAATTTTAAATTCTTAGCGCCACATTGAAAACACATTTCTTTTATTATACAAAAGAAATCATATTATACAAAAGTTATCGCTAGAAAATTATTCAACCCTTATTCCTATCATTCCATTCAAACCAATCGTCATAGAGAACCTTGAAATGTAACTTAGTATATCTATTTTTGAAAGTAATTGATTTATTAGGAGTAGTCACCAATTGAGATTTAGCATTTTTGAGTTACAAATTGGCATATAAATATTAAAAGATCATCATACCTATCAAGCCAAATGTCATATCCTTGTTGTTAACTTGTAAATGTTTCTTTTTAACTATTTATCTTAGATATAGAGTGAAAACTCATTTATAATTTATTCGAAGGAATAAAATTCATTCTGTTAGGCAAACACTCATATTTAAACCTATTAATACTTACCATGCAACTCTAAAGTCTGTATGTGCGGGTGTTGATATTTTTGCCAATATATATATATATATATATATATATATATATATATATATATATAATTAGAATTTGTATAGTATAATTCTATACAAAAATAGTATAGTATAGTATAGTATAGTATAAATCAACGTTGTTTATCAAATGACAAGTATAGTATAAATATATTAGAAGTTTATCCAATTCATAATTATTTCCAACGTTACCAATTTGTAGTTGTATTAGAAGTTCTAGATATTGGTAGAGTAGGAATTTGTTGTCGGATGTGGAGTTTTAATTCGGAAAGAATTCCATTCTTGGGGTAATATTTGGAATATTACAATTAAATTCATATTTAACTCCAAATTTTAAGGGCATAAAAGTCTATCAAAGTTTTGAGTATATTTTAGTCGTTCAACATTTAACATAAAGTATTCGTGTTTCCATAATATTTTTAAAACTATTGGTTTAAAATTATATTTTTCTAAAATTTTTAATAATTTTCATATATATATCTATATTCCGTATCGAAAATAAGATCGTTTAGAGTAGGATTTGAACTGTCAATTTTACTTGTAGAGGTGCACCCAATAATAATTGCATCGTTGAACATGGGTTCACACACATATATTTAAGTAATTTTGAAGAAATATAACATTGCTATTCATGGTTTAGAGAAAGGAGTATGGGTTCACGTGAACCCATATCCTTCGACTTAGATATACGCCTCTGGTTGACCTCGACTTTCAGTGACGCAGCCACATTCAACCAAGGGGTGTCGATCGAAATCCCTTCGCCGAAAAATTATACTGTATTGCTAGATTTATTTTTGTTTTATGTATATTTACTATACGTTTACTCCCTTTAACTTTCGATATATCTAGTATTTTATATTTTGACACCCCTCGATGAAAATGTTAGCTCCACCACCGTTCGACTCCGTGCCAGTTTACAGCCGCAGCAGTAGACGACGAAGACTTTGAACAAGGACTAATGACATAAAAAGTGACAAAAACTAAGTTGTAGGATAATGGTCCCCGTGATTTGTACGTATATCTTGTGCCTGAATTTACACATTACAGAACTTTCTTTCGTAAGGAGGGATGTGCGTCAACTTAAGTCATATTTGATGGTCACTTTTGTACAACAGAATTTTAGGAATAGTCTCGTGATTATTGATTTGTGATCATCAAAATTCTTTTTGTATTGTGCACACTAGCTTTATCAATCCTGTAATAACGATAATATTCATTTTCGTATATCATTGCATCAGACGAAGTGGTTGTATAAATCACAAACATTATATATAGTACCAATATTGAGGCATAGAATTAATACCTGAATTATATTAAGTTCGAATAATTGATCCTAGCAACAACTTTGAGCGTATCCACTCCAACATTGATAATTAGCAGGATAAGATTATTGACTTGACGTTTACTTCTAGTTCTAGGCTTGAGAGGCTGTCCCTGGGTTAGTCAATAGGAGTAATTATCTTGGCTTTGTTATATGTGTCTCATTAATCAGATCGATGAATGAAATGAAACCTACTGGAAAAACCTCATTTCAGCCATTCTATACTTTAAATGTAAGATTTTCTTTCTTTCCCCTCCTTAAAATTAAAACATTCAGTGACAACAAGTATATATACGAAAGAAATCAAAATGCTGAAATTTTAAAACCCCAAACACAATTTGATAAATAAAAGCAGCTCTCTTTTCATTTCCCTTGCACTTTCATTAAGGTTTGGGATATGCGTGAGCTAGCTGTGACCAAAGGCGATCCATAATTTTAATTCTATGAGTTCAAATTTTTGATTTCAACCATTGAATCCATCACTTATTTGAGTTATGGGTTCATAGCTCAATTTTTTCAGTAATTTTAGTGAATTTTATGCAAAAAATCCCGATCTAGAATATATAAGTTATATAACTATAAATTATTGGATCCGCCCCTAGTTGTGACGCATAGGAGCTATATATAATTCATTAATTTAATTAGAAGATTTAGAAAACACAAATGCTTAAAATTAATTAGACTATAAAAATAGTTAGGGAAGGAAATAGCTAGGTGTAATTAAATGCAAGATTTAGAGGGGGTGCTCGAAGTGATACATGTAGAGGAGGAAATGTGCCTTGAAATAGAAATAAAGAAAAAAGTCAATGGAGGACCTTTTGGGCATCCTTTCTAGAAAATTTTGAAATTTTGTGATAGCTGGTGTGTTTATCATCATTTTAAATAGTAGTATGACACACTACGTTGCTCTTTAGAAAAACGTAAAATGAGAAAGATTAGCGAATAAATTTATATAGGGAAAAACACTTTATTTGTTACGACAGTAATGCAGTAGAATTTTAATGCACTTCTAGAATTTTAGTTGTTCACTTTGCACTTTCTTTAAGAAAAAATAAATGAAGTATGTATTTTATCATAATATCCATAATAAAGATAGTATTTCAAAATATCAAAAAAATAATTTGAGAAATGAATAGTCAATGAAGGTAAAACAAGAAAATAAAAGATTGTCTTTCTCTTTAATTTAATCTAGTGGTAAGTAAAAGTAAAAATATATTTTTAATATAGTGGACAAGTAAAAGTGAAGGGAGCGAGTACTACATATAAAACTATAATTGATTTTCACATTTACTTTTGCCTTCTACTGAATCCCAAGCGAAAAATGTGCCCATATTATCATCATATATTGACTTTACTATTTGCTCAAGCAACAAGAGTCTCGACCCTTGACTTACGCAGCCTAATAATAAATGAAAAAAGGAAGAAAACAAAAACCAATATTCCTTCAACGTATATAATGTAAAAATATCAAAAAGAGAGCTCGTATATCAGTACCAAGTATTACTAATTAACAAATAGCACATGATCCTTCAACGCATATAATTCTTTACTTCTAGAATGAATATATAATTTTGGAGTAAAGAGATAATGAAGTCTTCTCTTCTAGAAATGTAAGTATGAAAAGATCAGATCTGTATTAATTAGATGCTCTTCATTTTCATTCACATACGCCAACACATGAAAATGTGCATGAAATTCAAGCTTCTAGATTACTTGGTCGAGGGGCTATGACCATGATATCAATCCCACATTCATCTCCACATGTCCCTTTTACTTCTTATTTTTTCCAAACTATAAGCCATAATTCTTTTTTATTTCATCAATACTTTCTTCATGCTATATTTTATGTGCATGCGCTACATGCACCTTTCTTTCTTTTTTTTTTTTACTATTCAATGAACCAAAAGTAGAAAGCTCAATCCATTAAATACTAATATCACACGAATAAAAATAGTAGATACATGTCACTTGTGAATGGAACTTTGGAGCAATAATAAAATTATTTCTGTGTGATCTATAGATTAGGAGTTCGGATAATGTAAGCAACCATTAATATTTGCATTAGGATATAGGCTCTCTATATCACACCCCTAACCCTAAAGATGTAGTCATTCCTCGAATCATGCGTGAATACTGAATGTTTTGTGCACCTGGCGGTGCTCTATGCATATAGCTCGTTAAAATTCTTTCCTGCGACAAATCTTGTTCCATTATTTGTGCAGGAATTTTCTTCAATATTATCCTCTTGTCTACGCTCGTATGACATAAGTGTATTATATGTCTTTTTCAATATCCACCGCTCTAAAAACTAAGCTTATCGGGAACTCTCCTCCACTCTCATTTATTTTGTAACCACAAGATTTTCTTCATTTTGGCCATCTCGAAATGCCAACGTTTTCAATAGCGCACAAATTTTTAATTTAGACTCACATGATCCTGAAAATCGTTACTTTTCGCATTACTACAATGACTTTTAGCTTATCGATATTCAAAATATTTTGAGCTTTCTGAATTGACGTGTCTTGTCACTCTATATAATTATTGATTTAATTTTAATATGTGAGAAAATAATATATTATTGGAGTAATTTATAGCTAACGTGGCTTCTTAAACGAATAACTGTGTAGTCCAAGCAATTCGGTCAATTCCCAAATTTGGGGTTATCTGATTCTCTCTGACCATGGCAATTGTGGTATGATAATCCAAATTAAAGAGATCGAGAAAATAGAAAAACCAAAATTGATTCCCGTGTTAGAGTTTTGAGTTTATCTTCAATTGTATATTTCTGAACTGCATGCATGTACTTTATATTTTCAAAATCACGTGTTTCCCTTCATTCTATTCTTCATGTTGGGTGGGGGGTTTGGGGGGGGGGGGGGGGATGAGCACATCGTATTACGTAATCATGAGTCAATGTTAAACCTACTTACTCACATTCAATGTTTAACTTAACAAATAAATACAGGAAATTGGGGCAGTATGTGACATGATAACTTTTCATTTTTCCTTCCCGCTTTATCCATAAAATAATTTCACTTCATCTTATTTGCTCTTTTTGTAACTAAAAATTAAAAAAAGGCAACAGTACAGCTAAGTAAGAAAATAACCAAAAGAAAAACCCAAAAAGTCCTGCGAATTTTTTCTTTTCTTTTTGGGTGTAAGTAATGTGGATGCAATCTCAAGACAACTACTATTAGAAAATGTTCAAGAAATTACGGAAATATATATTATTGGTACTTGATAGAATAAGAGTACGGCAAAGTTCATGGTACACAACACCTACTATTATATATACTGATGATTTCACTTTGTTTTTTTCTTTATAATTTTCCAAATAATTAAGTTGTCAACATTCCATGTTCAAACACAAGATCCCATAATAAATGTGCGTAAATATATCGTTTATATACGTAAATATTCAAAATATTACGTGTCGAACAGATAAAACTTCACTATTTTTTGAGCTTGCAGCTTTGTTTGGCGGCTGGACCGTTAGGGAGGAGGCCCTGCACTAATCCTAATTAGGGACTACACAAATTTTATCTTAATTGTTCATTAGTGTTCGATTGATAACAGTCACAATCAACTTAATCTTGATTTCTCTGATAAAGATTCTAATACTATCTTTTAAGACTTGACAAAAAGAACAAAAATAACTTTTTTTGCTTAGATTATTTTTATATTTCAAAGTTCAAACACATAAAGTAAAGAGGATATTGTTTCCTTCATCTAATATTTAGTGAGATTACCTACCTAATTTCATGCTATCTATTCCCCCCCACCTATGGCTGTTCTACAACCTATATAGCTATAGGTGATTAACTGATCATAAGAACTATCCACAAGCAACATTAAATTCTTTACGTGAAGTATTAATTTTCTGACGGGTAGAATTGATTACTTGGACGAAAATCTTTTGCTTTGGATTTAAGAGTTACTAATATTTCCTCTTTTTCTTTCCTGTAGGTTTGGCTATTGATTTAAGAAGCGTTAAGGCGTGTGTAAAGGTCAATTCTTGACAAAATAATCTTGCGAAAGATAGCCGTCGATCGGTTATGTAATGTGATAAGATAATTATAAGGTTTTATATGATGATTTATAAAACGTGGGATAGCGTTTGGAAGTAGAGAAAAAAAAATTTAAAAGTACCTAGCAAATTTATTACTATACTACTTATTAATAGAAAGAAAATATTAATTTTTGACAATACTTTCCTCTTAATTTCCGGAATTCATAATTACGAGCGAGAATTTAGTGCTTTACACCCTAATGATTTGTTAATGACTAAGCATCTTTTGGCCATAGATTTTGGGTACATTTTTTCAACAAAAAAAAAATTGAAAACATTGTTTGTTCATGGAACATGATCGGTTTTTGAAAAACAAATTGACAAGTTAAACCAATTTTGGGTGAAATTTTTTCTGACACTCATAAAACTTCAAATTTTTCTCAAATAAAATGCATGTTCAAATACAACTTTAACTTCCAAAATTTATTTTTTAATATAACTTAAAAAAAAAATTCAAATTTCAATCAAATTTATGTCCAAATACTAGCTTATGCTAAGCTGCTTAGCTGAGAGAGAGAGAGAGAATAAGAGGGGTAGGCATCGTTGTGCATTTTTTAAAGTTGCTGGTGTTTTTTGAATTATAAAAACTTCAGGCGGGCTTAAAAAAATAGTATAATAACTTGAAGGATAAATTAACGTTTAATCCTTTACTAATGAAATTTGAGAGTATATAATATAATATCAATATGGCAGATCTGGACCAATTCAATTTCTTATATTCACTTGAACAGTGATTTAATATGCAATAATTTCCTTGCAAATTACCTCTTTCGCAAGAATTAGGAAGTCAAACATCATCGATCACCTCAAAGAAGCTTCTATAGAATTATTAATTCCCCATTTTTATAATAAAAGTTATATTCAAGTCCCCCATTTTTGATTTGACTATTCCCTATTCCCGCTTAGATCAGGTCTTCCCAACAGACTCTAATAAATAAGCTCATTCTACCTCTCTTTTTCTTTAGACACAAAAAATACAATCCCACAACCAAAAGTCAATATCCACTCCAAAACAAACATTCATATTCTCAATACCCAAAAATTTCCCTTGTTTTATTCTGGTTTTTTGATTTCTCAAAATGGTTAATCCATTTATTTGTGGATCTTTTCATCATCAAGATGAAGATGATATGGAAAATTTAAGCCCCTGTTCAACTCCAAAAAGATCAAAAAAGAACTTGTCAAGAACAAGGTCTAGTAACAAGAATAACCCTTATTCAGATCGAGGTCTTGACAAATTTTCTGCACTTTTAGCTGATCTTGAAGACAAGAAACAGAGGATTTATTCACAAATTGGCCCTGATGATATCTCTTTCGTTCGTTTCGTCTTTTCGAATTCCAATGATGTCAAGCCTATTGTTGTCAAGTTGAAGGACAAGAAGCAGACAACAAATGATCACGAGAACAAGCAAACCACTGAAAAAATACAATCTCAGGCGACTAGCGAATCAAATGAAGGAAAAGAATTGCAAGTTGAGTCCAAGAGAAGGCTAAAGAAGAGCATTTCTTGGAAATTTAAGTGGGAAAATTTGAAGAAGCCTATGTTTTACTTGCCGGTGACTATAATATTGATATTGGTTTTTTTGGCTATATATGGAAGGTCATTTGCAATAATGTGTACTTCAATTGGATGGTACATGATTCCTACAATTAGAGGAGGGAACTCAAGTTCAAGCACAAAGACAAAAACGCCAAAGAGGAGAAAGGAATATGTAAGAAGATTTAGTGAGAAAACTGTTGTAAGTGAAAGATCAACTTCTCCAACAAGTGTTATGAATGGACCAAGTGATAAGTTACCACCAACTGGTAAACATGGCCGTAGGACAAGTTGGTCATAGTGAAGATCAATATCATCATAATTTTCTTGATCTTGTGAATTCTCTCTTCTTTACTTTTCTGAATTTGATCATTTTTTTTTTGTTGGTCTTTTCTCTTTCTTGAGCTTATGCATTGTAAATTCTTTTGTTGATTTTGTACATGTTGTCATGTTTGAGTTAGACTAGAAATTTAGTCACTCTTTGGCATGTTCCTTTAGATTAGGACTATGTTTTTGCTACCAAGTTATGATGGTTCATCCGACTTGAAATTGTACTGTTTTTGAGAGTTCAAGGAAATCATAGTTTCTCCTCTTTTAGTTTCTCATTTAGGCCGATTCTTGATCTCTCATTGACAAATTAAAAGTTAGATGTCTTAGTAACTGGTTCTTCTCTTGAACGTAAATCAGCTCATTTTAGGATTTTCAGTTCTCTCGAAGAAAAAGGCTCTCCATTATTCATAATAACATTAATATTCGAGCCAGCTTGCATGCACTTCAACTATTTCTGAATTTTGTTTTTGTTGCAATTTTAATCCCTTTCTGCCATTGTTTTTATGACATTTTGTTGATCACTAGGCGACATACTCATGTGCAATAAAAAATGTTTTAAATGAGAATAGAATATTTATTTCATTTTTAGTCATCAAATTTGAGAAGGGAAATCTTTTATACAAATATAATTTAGCTCAAATTTGAGTCAATTGTCGATTCTTGCTCCATTTGAATGATCTTCCTTATCCTTGTTTCTTCTGTATCCTTCTTTATCGTATTTGATACGAGTAAGAAAGAAATATTGTTATATGGAAGCATATTCTAGCAGCTTGCCAAGGCTGAATTTCGACAATAGCTGAAACTAAGCTCAATTTACCCTTTTACTATCGGTTGTTATTTTCAGTATAAAGGTAAATAAATTGGTAACATTTGCCTAACTGCCGCTAGCAGATGGTTGCGTTCCTCTTCCCTTTAAAAATTGAACTTTTTGATTATGTAAAAAATGACAATTAGCTTTGTGCTCTATGTAGATTAGGGTGATTCTCAAGATATGATAAACTTGTAACTAGAATGGCCTTTACGCCGAAAGTATTAATACCTCTTGTTGCGCAACATTTAACACATATAGAAGTTGACACAACACTTATTTATGTAATCTTGATAAATAAAAAGCACATACTCTTATTTCATATAAAGACAAGTCTTATCAAAGTGCTCTGCATCTGAACTTAATTACGAAAAATATTACAAATTCTTTAAACAATGTCGTTGCCATATAAGGTCAGAAAAGCAGCCACGTGTGTTGAATTACTTCATTAATTTATGCGAAATTTTGAATGGAAAAAGATTGAGTGTGGTTTTGAGGAAAATATCCAATTGAGATCGGGCAGTATTGACAAAATCACATCATTGTTAGTTGTAGTAACCACTAATCTCCCGCTTCACTTTAGTTGATTTTTCGGCGGTTTTCGTACATATTAAAAACTTTCATCTTTTAGTATTAATTAATAATAAATTTGACAATTTTAACCTTACTTTATTTATTGATAATATAACAAATATTTCTAGGCTCTTTACTCCAAAGGCAACTTTAAAAAAAAGAAGTTAATTCATTCTTGATATTTGAAAATTTCAAATATTGTGGACAAAATAAAGGGGCAAAAAATCATTTAAAAAGTGGACCGGAGGGAATAATAATTAATAAATTTCATAAAAACGACGCCATTTACCTGCTTCCTCCTTGGCTTTGTTTTTATTCAGAGATTCAAAGATAGTTATCCAGATAACGTTTTTCTTATATAGGGTATATAATTCACAAAAGTAAGCAGCAGTTGGGTCAATACGTTTTTTCTAGTTTCCAATGGTGCGCTGCACATTTACAACACCTTTCCATCCCTTTCATTGCATAATGTCACGTCATTAGGGTCGTTTAGTTGCCGGTTAGATTTATGCATTTACTAAATATATATATATTAGTTATGCAGTGATTAAAAATGCAGGGTTGAGTTATGTTGGGATTAGTTATGCGGGGATTAGTTATGCGGTAGTTATATAAGGATTAGTAATATAAATGTAATGTGAGTGTTATTTATTATTAGCTTACTTTATTTTATTAAAATTGTTAGTATAGTTTAAATATATATTTTTAAACAAAAAAATACAAGTTTGAATAAAGGGTATTCTTGTCATTTTGTGTTTTAATACAAGTATTACTAATACATGTATAAGTTATTCCACCTTCTACCATGCATAAATAATACATATATTCTCTCATAACTTATACATGTATTAGTTATGTGGAAAAGAAAAATATGAACCAAACATTGTATTAGCAATGCTAAATTTTATGTGAAAAAGAAGAAAAAATAACCAAACATTGTATAACTTATGCTAGCTTCTATGTGGAGATTATTTTTTCCCCTTCTTTTAACCAAACAACGTATAAAGTTATCCTAGTTTTAATACATGGATAACTCCCTCTAACCGGCTAACAAACGACCCCTTAGTCTTTGACTAAGTACACGTGCGACACTTGACAACTTGCTCACGATTTTGCACAACTTGCTCATGTTCTTGCTATGCCAAGTCAGCCTTACTACACTCAAGATCGCCAAGGAATGTTTGAACACAAGAGAATTTCCAAATGAAGCTTTGTATTAGAGAGAACTTGATTGCTTTGCTTGGTGAGTTACAAATGAATAACCCTCTTTATATACTAGTTTCACAGGGGCTAGTGAGTAAATAATAATTATTGCACAAGGCCCTTATTATTTACAAGTAAGTCCCTTCTCTAGAACTCTCTTCAAACCTAGAAGATTCCAAAGACTTTCCTAGCAAATCCATAGGGATCTAGGGTCTTCCAAACAAAATGTCCATATTTCTCTAGAACCTTCCCACATGTGCTAGTCTATTTCATATGTAAGCTTCCATATGGACAAAATATATGCCAAATGGCACCTACGTAGTATGATGATGTGGCGGGTCATGACACTCTCCCCCACCTAATTTTGTGCCGCCCCCGGCACAAAGTATCGACACATACGCGCTCACCTCACCTTGGTGTCGCCAGAGATCTTTGTCCATTAGCCATTATGCTCTATGGAGC
Source organism: Nicotiana tabacum (assembly GCF_000715075.1). Classification (NCBI taxonomy): domain Eukaryota; kingdom Viridiplantae; phylum Streptophyta; class Magnoliopsida; order Solanales; family Solanaceae; genus Nicotiana; species Nicotiana tabacum. Next base: position 23,933,949 of record NC_134091.1, read on the forward strand.
AGTTCGCCTTCCCATGCCACAAGGTACTCGTCACCTGAATGCTCGCCTTCCTTGCTCTTGACCTGAATGTCCCCATGACCCAACCAAGTCTAGCAGCTTCTCAAGCATTGGGTCCATGCTTCCACTTCCTATTTGGCTGCCCTCCGTGGTCCCAGCCTTGCTAGCAAACTTGACCCCTCTTCTTGGTGAATTGTCTAAGTTCGATAGCATGCCGTCACTTTGTAACTCGCCATCCTCTTCAACTATGTCAGCCCAACTTTTCTTGCTGCCACCATGCTCCATTTGCATGGCACCAAGATAGGCTTTGGAATCCCCTACTTTTGGCTTAGATTCCAAGCGCATCCCTCTAATGCAGGCGGTCCCTCCTGTGTCACCCTTGTGTGCCTGAGCAAAGTTCCCGATCATTATTGCAAGCTTCCCCAACTCTGGATATTCATTTGCCCGGTGTGATCCTTTACCGAAGTAGCACCCTCCCTTAGGTACGTACTCGCTATCGTTTTTCGGCTCCTTGCCGTTTCTCTTGGACCCCTATCCGTTATGGGATGGCCCCTTGCCATTTTTCTTGTATATCTCGGCTATGCCTTTCCCGTTGTCCTTGTCATGATCTTCCCTGCCCCTCTCGGCGTTGCCTTCTTTGGACTTGGTAGGCTCCATCTTGAAGTCAATGAGTGACTCGGCTACCGCTATGGCCTCATCCACTTGGCAAATTGATGGCTTTTTAACTCCTGCTTTGCCCAATTTTGCAACCTATCCATGAAGTAGAAGAGGGAATCTTCCTTGGACAACGACGGGGTTTGCATCATTAAGGTAGTGAACTCGCGCATATACTCCCAAATTGTGGCCGTCTGTCGGAGCTCCCTTAGCTTCCACCTAGCCTCGTACACCACATTCATCGAGTAGAATTGCTCCTCAACTTCCTCTTGAACTGCTCCCATGTCTCAATTTTGCATAGCCTCTTCTCTATGCCAGCACACTTTCGACGCCACCATAACGCGGCAACCTCAGTCAAGTACATTGAGGTGTTGCGTACCTTAACAACTTCGCCATCCTCCTTGACTACCTCAAAGTACTTGTCCATCCTCCAAAGTAAGTCTGCCACCTCGCGTGCGTCCCGTGCACCACCATACTGCTTTCGCTTAGGGACCTTCACATTGGTCCCTTTTGCAAGTACCAAACCCTAGGTAATTCCGACCATGGTTCCCTACAAAGCTTCCTTCTAGCAATCTCTTGTATTCTTTCTATTATTCTTTTAGTCATAACATTGACTCTGATACCACGTTGTCACGTCCTAAGTCTTTGACTAAGTACACGTGCGGCACTTGATAACTCGCTCTTAATTTTGCACAACTTGCTCACATTCTTGCTATGCCAAGTTAGCCTTACTACACTCAAGATCGCCAAAGAATGTTTGAACACATGAGAATTGCCAAAGGAAGCTTTTGTATTAGAGAGAACTTGATTGCTTTGCTTGGTGAGTTACAGATGAATAACCCCCTTTATATACTTGTTTTACAGGGGCTAGTGAGTAAATAATAACTATTGCACAAGGCCCTTATTATTTAAAAGTAAGTCCCTTCTCTAGAACTCTCTTCAAACCTAAAAGATTCCAAGGACTTTCCTAACAAATCCATAGGGATCTAGGGTCTTCCAAAGGAAATGTCCATACTTCTCTAGAATCTTCTCACAAATGCTAGCCTTCCTCCTATGTAAGCTTCCACATGACATTAATATATGCCAAATGACACATATGTGGCATGATGATGTGGAGGGTCATGACAATAAGCTCAATATTTGTAACACTCACTTACTTTCATGATATACCTAAGTTTTAAAATTCTATCAAATATTCCAAAAGTATTAACTCTATACCTTGAAATCTTTCCAGATATTCTGAAATACACACAATATCTTAATTGGAAATACAATCCAAATCAAAAATACCATAATATTCTAATGAAGAGTACAATATCCAAACTCAAATATACTACAATTTTCTAATTTGAATACAATATTCAAACTAACTATACCACAATATTATAATTTGTAATACATTATCCAAACTAAACATACCACATTATTCTAATAAAGAATATAATATTCAAACCAAACATACAATAATATTTTAGGTTGAAATACAATATTCAAACCAAACATTCTATAATTTTTTAATTTGGAATATAGTAGTTAAACAAAACATACTACAATATTCTGAATTTATTATGGTATACCTACTTTATAAATTTATTTTATACAGTATTCTATTTTGGAATATGGTAGGTATGCATAGTCAAATAAATTTATAAAGTAACTATACAGGGTAAAATAGGTATATAAAGTAAAAGAAATATTTTAATTGTATATGATGGTAACTGATATATTCAGTGGGCATAGCGTGTAGATTTCCCAATGTTTTCTCTTTAACCATTTGGTATGCATTCGCTGCCCCCAAATATTTCGGGTTCAGCCGTGTAGAGCCCAGTAAAGGGGAAAATCTCCTATCAAAAATTTCGCCATTCTCTGAAATTGTACCTAAACCTTCAATTCGTTTAAGGGTTGAGAGATCTCCATTCCATCACATTCCTTAGTGAATCGTTATCAAGCCTAAAGAGAAGAACAGTCCTGGCTTCATAGAGATATAAGTGCGAAAAGAACATTCTGTATCATCCTCGTCGTTAGAAGTATTATTATTGTACCATGAGTAAGAAAATTACATTCCAACAGAGGCGGAGAGAGTGTTACTTACGGGTTCGGACGAACCCAGTTACAAATGAGTTATGGATTGGACTACAAGTTCAGAACCTATAAACTTTAAATTCTAGTTCCGCCCCTATATCCTAATTATTACTTTCTAGCGGATAGTAACTACATGAAAAATTAACAAAACCAATGGATAAACGCAAATTGTTTTAGGTAATGTAATATTAAATTGAAGAGCTTTAACAAGATAACAGAGCGTGTATCTGATCAGGGCCGGCCCAACCTCATCGGAGGCCTAAAGCAAAATCTTAATAAGAGGCCTTAATATATATATATATATATATATATATATATATATATATATATATATATATATATATATATATATATATATATATATATATATATATATATATAATGAACATCGTTTTTAAAAAAATTAGACAAGTGAGGATGTATAATTAAAAAAAATGAGAACTTAGTTTTATAAAATACAGAAAATTAAATGAATTTAACGTTGATTGCATCACAACTGAAATGGAAGAATCCAGAAAACATAAGTGACTCCTTTTTTTTTAGTAAGTCCCTTTCTATATTTGGTAACAATTCAACTTTAGATTTTTCTTTTTACCATTATTGAGATGATTTCTAGCCCAAAAACTTCTATGATTTATTTAAGATTACAAGTTTCAAAAGCTTTTCTTTATTTCATAAAATCCATGTCCAGTCAAACACTTTCATATAAATTGGGACGGAGAGAATATAATTTATGTAAGAAAAATAAATAATAAGTTAGATTATTAGATATAGTTACGTGACCAACTAATGAATAGAGAAATATAATTAAGTAAAAAAGTAAAATAAGATTGACAGAAAATTATTTTAGTTATATTAATTAGAGGAAGAAATCGAATTATTAAAAATTAATATGACAATAAAGAAATAAATTTATCAATAATAAAAGATAATTATATAAATAATATACTACTATATATAAAGAATACTAATAATTTTGGGGCATTTAAATTTTTGGGGCCTAAAGCAAGTATTTCACTTGCTTTAGGGTTGGGCCGCCCCTGTATCTGATTGGCCAAAATCTATCATATGATTCATTCTTCCGATGTATATAGTATTTTAATTTCTTTGATCGTCACACACTTACTGAATTTCAACAACAGATGATTGGTATTTGGTATATACGAAATATCTTAGCTTTTGATGTAAGCGGCTACCATACTTGATTTTCATGTTCACTAATAAATCCGTAATTACTGTTTATAATCCTTTCTGGATACCATTTTTTGGTGCTTCCACTTCTTAAGGTTTTCATTAGCTTGGCAGCCTAAATTTTGGTTCGAAGTTCACATCACGTTTCTTTTCTTTACATAGTGCCAAAAATATTTAAATTTTGGCAGATTCTTTTCTTTATATAGTACTGTTTGCAATAAATTCTTGCAGAAAAATAAAATATCAATCACAAACAACTATAAAGAAAAAAAAGATTTTTAATAAACATTGCAGGTTACAATTCTGTTTATCCCTTGATTCTTCCCTTCAATTTGTTATCCATAATTCGAGAGCCTTAGCGACGTATTTCTCGAACGTAAGATGATATGCTTCTCCTTGATATTTTTGATGATCGAGAAGCATGTAGCAGCACTACGAGTGTGTTTGGTATGAAGGAAAATATTTTTCCGGAAAATATTCATGTTTGGTTGGTTTAAAAGTTTTGAAAAATATTTTCCTTATCAATTCATTTTTCTCAAATTGGAGGAAAATATTTTTCCTATCAAAATAAAGGAAAACACTTTCCAAAACTCTTTTTCAATCTTCTCCGACATATTCCTCATCCCACCAATCTCCACCAACCCACCCCCACCCCCAAGCCACCACCTCTACCCATCTCCCAACCCTCTACCCCCACCACCACCACCACCACCCCCAAGCCACCACCCCTACCCATCTCCCAACCCTTTACCCCACCCCACCCACCCACCTCTTTCATTTCAACAAAACGAATACATTTTTTTATGATGTAAAAAAAATATTTTCTTTCATTTCAAAAAAATGAGTACTTTCTTTTCATGATGTAGTAAAGGTATTTTCTTTTATATCATAAAACTAAGTATTTTCTTTTCCTGAAGTAGAAAAAGTATTTTCTTTTATATTTTAAAACTAAGTATTTTCTTTTCCTGAAATAGAAAACGTATTTTTTTTTCAACAAAATGAGTACTTTCTTTTCATGATGTAGAAAAAATATTTTCTTTCATTTAAATAAAACGAGTACTTTCTTCACTCACCAACCAAATAAGGAAAAATAAGTGATAAAACTACTCATTTTTCAAGAAAATATTTTCTAGTAAAATATTTTCTATGGAAAATATTTTTCTTCGTACCAAACACACCCTACATTTGGATCTTGAATGTTGCTAGAACTTTAAGAAACTTATATTTGACATGTCTTTGATCTCTTAATGAATATTCCAAGAGTTTTATGAAATTTCGGAGATCATATATTTGATCTATTTGTGCATATTCCGAGAGTTTATGGAATTGCTGAGATTGTCTTTGAAGGACATATGTAGTCTTATTTATAGACATGAATTAGGGTTTGGAAGTCGTCACTAAGTAACCATAATGGGCTCATCTTATAGAGGCCCTAGTCCAAATTTTTTATGCACTAATTTAACAAATTTCCGATGTCTACAAGTACCAAAAATATTTATACAGTTGCATTTCTTCGTCGCACGTCTTTGTGGAGCACTTACTATTAGTGTTTCAATCAAAGTCGATTGGTTGATGAGTTAGAAAGAAAACAAAGGAGATATATTAATAAAGTGAAAAGGACTAAATGATTATGAAGTATACTTTGTTACGTTTACATTCTGAGAATAATGACATATTTTGCTTCGTGGAGGAACTAAGCATTGTCTCAAGAATTCAGGTTCTATTGATCGATAGTTTTGCAATGTGGAAAGTGTTATTCCCGCCAATATTGTTGTATTTGTAAATAATAATTCTGTAAAATATAAGTTAACGTTATGAACAATAATAAATTCGAGCCCACTGAATTCACAGTGTTTCCTTAAGGAATTTAATCCCCTCCTAGTACCCAAGGTAATGGATTATTTCCTCCCAGGATAGAACGAATAACACACTGGTGTAGCGGTACTTCAAACCCCAGTGTTTCAGCGAACACAAAGTTCGGTAGCAAATTACACTTACAGTTGCTTTGTTTGAAGTTAAAAAATAATGCAGAACGAAGGAGTATATACTCAGAAAATCGTATGGAAATGCTGAGAGAAAGGAGTGCAATGTATAGCCAATTTGTTGAGCGAATTGTATGTTGTGTGTTGAGTGTCTTTCTTCAACATCTGCTGCACATATATATAGCAGCAAAATATTGAAGAAGACCAAACGTCCACCCTCCATGGTGGAGCAAGCATTACATGTTTGTGGAGCAAGCACTTCATGTTTGTGGAGCAAGCACTTCATGGTGGGAAGAGCATTAGGCGGCTGCCAAATGGTCAATACACGGATTGAAAAATATCCGTTACAAATGCGGATAATCTTACGTTAATATTTACTATTAACAAATAAATTTGGTCCAAAAAATTAATCAATCAATCGATCATTTGACCAAATTCAAATCCAAATCCAAAGTCGAAGCCGAAGCCGAAGCCGAAGCCGAAGCTGAAGCCGTAGCCGAAGCCGAGCCGAGCGAGCGACGGCGCGAGGCTTGCTTTCTTCTTAACTCTTTAAGAGCTACAAGAAGAGCAATTATATATATATACCCACCAAAAATGTCTTCCTCTTCCAATATGGGACAATGTCTCATTGTCAAGAGGGGAAAACTTAAAATTTTACTCAAAATTTCATTTTCCCTCCATTTCCCATTCACCCTCATTTTAAGAATATTTCATCTTAAAAACAAAACCTCAACAATCCCCCACATGAATGGGGAATGGCTATATCACGGAAGTATGCATGGAAAAACTGTGTGATTTACAAGTAAAGATTAATCGCATCTGGATAAGTAGGTTTCCCTTTGAACTTTCCGTAGTAAACTTATGTCGGATATACTCGGTCAATCGGTAGATTTGATATCTTTGAACCGTTGATCTTTGGTGTATACCTAGACAACCATAAGTCACACAATCAACCCTTAACCGTCTTTGGTTCTCATTGTTGTGTTCGTTTCAGCCATGAACACCGCCTGGTTTTATAAGTGCGTAGAGAACTGGCCTTACAAAGTTCTCCTTGAAGCGGCTAACACTTCACACTTACATAGGTGATTCCTAAACATGTCATCCTGTAGATACACTATTTGATATACCCCGTATCAAATTTAGAAATCATTAAAAAGTCTTAATACTTTATCCTTGGTACTGAACATTGTCTCATCACGGGAACGGACTAAAATTTTATTTGACAATGTTGAACCGTCATTAATGACTTTGTTTGATCTCCTTGAACCTAGATCTTGGGATCTCCAGTCTTCTAGGTAGAGTTACCGCCACAATGACTTGTTCTCGGCCATAGCCCCATTCCCCTTGATGATTTCTCAACTACCTCTCTAGTTAGGCCTTTTGTAAGTGGATCCGACACATTATCACTTGACTTTACATAGTCAATCGTGATAATTCCTCTAGAGAGTAATTGCCTAATGGTTTTATGTCTTCGTCGTATATGACGAGATTTACCGTTATACATGACGCTCTCAGCCCTTCCAATTGCCGCTTGACTATCACAATGTATGCATATTGGTGCCAATGGTTTGGGCCAAAATGGAATGTCTTCCAAGAAATTCCGGAGCCATTCAACTTCTTCACCGGCTTTATCTAAGGCTATGAATTCAGCCTCCATTGTAGAGCGGGCAATACATGTTTGTTTGGACGACTTCCAAGATACCGCTCCTCCACCAATAGTGAATACATATCCACTCGTAGACTTAGAATCAGTTGACCCGGTGATCCAATTTGCATCACAGTATCCCTCAATCACCGCAGGGAAATTACTGTAGTGCAATTCAAAGTTCTGGGTATGTTCTAAATATCCCAAAACTCGTTTCATTACCATCCAATGAGATTGGCCTGGATTACTCGTATATCGACTCAGTTTACTTATAGCACAAGCTATATCTGGTCGTGTACAATTCATGATATACATTAAGCATCCCAACACACGAGCATAATCCAATTGTGATATGCTTTGGCCTTTGTTCTTTGCTAATGCAAGATTCACGTCAATTGGAGTCTTTGCAACTTTAAAGCCCAAGTGCTTGAATTTTTCAAGTACTGTCTTAATATAATGAGATTGTGATAATGCCAGACCTTGAGGAGTCTTATGGATCTTAATTCCCAGAATTAAATCAGCAACTCCCAAGTCTTTCATATCAAACTTGCTATTGAGCATACGCTTAGTAGCATTTATGTTGGCAATGTCATTACTCATTATCAGCATATCATCCACATATAGGCAAACAATGACTATGTGATTTGGAACATTTTTAATGTACACACATTTATCACATTCATTTATCTTAAAATCATTTGACAACATTGTTTGGTCAAATTTCGCATGCCATTGTTTGGGTGCTTGTTTTAGTCCGTAAAGAGACTTAACAAGTCTACATACCTTCTTTTCTTTACCTGGAACCACAAACCCTTCAGGTTGTTCCATGTAAATTTCTTCCTCCAACTCTCCATTCAAGAAGGCAGTCTTAACATCCATTTGATGAATTTCAAGGCCATACACTGCAGCTAATGCTACCAACATTCGTATGGACGTAATTCTTGTAACTGGAGAGTATGTATCAAAGTAGTCTAGACCTTCTCGTTGTCTATACCCTTTGACTACGAGCCTTGCCTTGAATTTATCAATAGTGCCATCATCTTTGATTTTTCTCTTAAAAATCCATTTAGAACCCAAAGGTTTATTTCCAGGAGGAAGATCAACCAATTCCCATGTATGGTTGTTCAATATGGATTCTATTTCACTATTGACTGCCTCTTTCCAAAACAATGATTCCGAAGAAGTCATAGCTTCTTTAAATGTTTGAGGCTTATTCTCCAATAAGAAAGTCACAAAATCTGGTCCAAATGAAGTAGACGTTCTTTGACGTTTACTACGTCTTGGATTCTCCTGATTACATGTACTTTCTTTTGTTTCTTCCCGAGGTCGTTTAGATCCTTCATCAAACGACTCACATTCCTTTTTATACAGATATATATTTTTAAAGAACTCAGCATTATCTGATTCTATAACCGTATTATTATGAATGTCGGGATTTTCTAATTTATGAACCAGAAATCGATATGCTTTACTATTTGTCGCATATCCTATAAAAACACAATCAACGGTTTTCGGTCCTATCTTTACCCTTTTGGGTTTAGGAACTTGCACTTTTGCCAAACACCCCCACACTTTAAAGTAATTCAAGTTGGGCTTCCTTCCTTTCCATTTTTCATATGGAATGGATTGTGTTTTGTTATGGGACACTCGATTTAATATTCGATTAGCCGTAAGAATGGTTTCCCCCCACAAGTTCTGTGGCAAACCAGAACTTATCAACAACGCATTCATCATCTCCTTTAATGTACGATTCTTTCTTTCCGCAATCCCATTAGATTGGGGCGTGTAAGGGGCTGTTGTTTGATGAATAATTCCATATTCTAAACATATTTCTTCAAAAGGAGATTCATATTCACCACCCCTATCACTTCTTATCATTTTTACTTTCTTGTTAAGTTGCGTTTCAACTTCATTTTTGTATTGCCTGAATGCGTCTATTGCTTCATCTTTACTATTCAGTAAGTAAACATAGCAATATCGAGTACCATCGTCAATAAAAGTTATGAAATACTTTTTTCCACCGCGAGATGGTATTGTCTTCATGTCACAAATATCTGTGTGAATTAAGTCTAAAGGATTTGAATTCCTTTCAACTGACTTATAAGGATGTTTAACATAATTAGATTCCACACATGTTTGACATTTTGATTTTTCGCATTCAAACTTGGGCAGTACTTCCAAGTTAATCATTTTCCGTAAGGTTTTATAATTGACATGACCCAAACGTACATGCCATAAATCATTTGACTCAAGTAAGTAAGAAGAAGCTGAAATATTATTATTATTTTCCACAACCATTACATTTAGGTTGAAAAGGCCCTCGATGAGGTAACCTTTTCCTACAAATATTTCATTCTTACTAATTACAACCTTGTTTGACACAAAAACGCACTTAAAACCGTGCTTAACAAGAAGTCCAGTAGAGACTAAATTCTTTCTCATTTCGGGAACATGAAGGATATTGTTCAAAGTCATGACCTTGCCAGAAGTCATTTTCAAAAATATCTTTCCATATCCTTCAACTTTTGCTGTTGAAGCATTTCCCATATAAACTGTCTCTCCGGGTTCAGCAAGAGCATAGGTAGCAAAAGCCTCTCTAACTGCACAAACATGGCGAGTGGCTCCTGAATCAAACCACCACAGTTTAGGATTTCCCACCAAGTTACATTCAGAAAGCATGGCACACAAGTTATCAACATCATCATGGTTTACTACCATGTTTGCTTGACCTCTTTTCTTGTCTTTCTTCGGAGCACGACACTCCGTAGACTTGTGTCCAGTTTTCCCACAGTTGTAGCAGTTTCCACTGAACCGCTTCTTGCTTGGGTTGTATTTCGGACCAGAAGCCTTCTTCCTCTTTTTGTTAGCTTCAACAATATTTGCTCCCATTATTGTTGAATTTCCACGGCCTCTCCGTTCAGCAGCTTTATTGTCCTCTTCGATTCTCAACCGAACAATGAGATCTTCAAGGGACATTTCCTTTCGTTTGTGTTTCAAATAATTTTTGAAGTCCTTCCACAATGGAGGCAACTTCTCAATCATTGCTGCTACTTGGAATGCTTCGTTGATGACAAGACCTTCAGCAAGTAGATCATGAATAATCACTTGCAATTCCTGGACTTGGATAATAACAGATTTGCTATCTACCATTTTGTAGTCCAAAAATTTTGCGGCAACGAATTTCTTCATCCCGGCATCTTCAGTTTTATATTTCTTTTCAAGCGCATTCCACAATTCTTTTGAGGTCTCCATGCTACTGTATACATTATACAGATTATCATCCAGCCCGCTAAGAATATAATTCTTGCATAAAAAATCAGAATGCTTCAACGCTTCAATCACGAGAAAGCGTTCATTATCTAGAGTTTTATCTGGCAGATCAGGAATATCTTCCTTGATGAACTTCTGTAGACATAACGTAGTTAAGTAGAAGAACATCTTCTGCTGCCAGCGCTTGAAATCAATCCCGAAAAATTTTCCGGGTTTTTCTGCCGGTGCCAACGCCGGTGTTCGGCTTGTCGATGCGTTGGCAGTTACCATCGAAACAGCTTGGTTTTCGCTTTCAGTCATCATTTTTTCTGTAAAAGAATGACACAAACAAACGTTTAATACACGTTTTCAAACTGGAGTAAAAATCACGTAGATTTTAATATCCAACAAAACGTCACGAAGGCTTAACTCTCCAAAACGGGAGTACACAAACCACAAAGGTTTTAGTTTGCAGAATAATAAGAATAACACAAATACAGTAAATTAATATTAAATTTCTTAAGATTGTTATTCCCGCCAATATTGTTGTATTTGTAAATAATAATTCTGCAAAATATAAGTTAACGTTATGAACAATAATAAATTCGAGCCCACTGAATTCACAGTGTTTCCTTAAGGAATTTAATCCCCTCCTAGTACCCAAGGTAATGGATTATTTCCTCCCAGGATAGAACGAATAACACACTGGTGTAGCGGTACTTCAAACCCCAGTGTTTCAGCGAACACAAAGTTCGGTAGCAAATCACACTTACAGTTGCTTTGTTTGAAGTTAAAAAATAATGCAGAACGAAGGAGTATATACTCAGAAAATCGTATGGAAATGCTGAGAGGAAGGAGTGCAATGTATAGCCAATTTGTTGAGCGAATTGTATGTTGTGTGTTGAGTGTCTTTCTTCAACATCTGCTGCACGTATATATAGCAGCAAAATGTTGAAGAAGACCAAACGTCCACCCTCCATGGTGGAGCAAGCACTTCATGGTGGGAAGAGCATTAGGCGGCTGCCAAATGGTCAATACACGGATTGAAAAATATCCGTTACAAATGCGGATAATCTTACGTTAATATTTACTATTAACAAATAAATCCGAAGCCGAAGCCGAAGCCGCCGAAGCCGAAGCCGAAGCCGAAGCCGTAGCCGTAGCCGAGCGAGCGACGACGACGGCGCGAGGCTTGCTTTCTTCTTAACTCTTTAAGAGCTACAAGAAGAGCAATTATATATATACCTACCAAAAATGTCTTCCTCTTCCAATATGGGACAATGTCTCATTGTCAAGAGGGGGAAACTTAAAATTTTACTCAAAATTTTATTTTCCCTCCATTTCCCATTCACCCTCATTTTAAGAATATTTCATCTTAAAAACAAAACCTCAACAGAAAGATTATTTTGCTAAACCAAAACACACAAGGATCCTACTAAAAACAATTTAAATAACGTTTATAGGGTTTCTAACATGCTATTTCTTTTTAAAGCATAGCCGGTGTAAACAAATAACCGGGTAGCCAATTAGGGGTTGATTTGAGTAGGGGCGGCTCAAGGGGAAGCTACTAAAGCGTTTGCTTTAGACCTCCAATATTTTGAGGCTTCAAAATTTTATAATAGTAGAATTTATAATCTTATTTTTGTTTAGAGAATAGTGAAGTATGTATTGAATAAGGCTGTAACACTCTAGTAGTAGAATTAATATTTAGAACTTTGAATTAAACTAATCGAATTTTCATATTAATAAATAAAGTTTTTAAAAATAAGAAAAGTAATACATTAAAAACACATGGCTAATACAAATGATAATATTACAATGTGAAGTTAAAGACTTTATGTATAAACAACAAGTACAAAAAAATAAAAATAAAATTTGATATCTGTGTTTAAATTTTACTCTTATTAAAATTTAGTTTTAGGTCATTAATTTAATAGATAGGCTGACTACATAAACCAAATGGATCAGAACAAATATATTAAAGGTGCTAGAAATTTTCGATCACAACAGGTTGGTTAGAGGTATTAAGTTGGCGACGACTAAACTTGAAATTTTGGAGAGTCGCAATTGCCACACAACATCAATGCATCATTATCTCGGAAAGGATGTGGTTAGACTTAAATGTCAACTTTAATTCATTTTAATTAGGACTATGCTTGTTACCAAGTTATGCTGGTTCATTTGATTTGAATTGTACTGTTGTTGAGCTTAATCAACCGTATTAACGAATTAAAGATTAAATATCTTAACAGCTTATTGTTTATCTCTTGAATGTACAATCAGCCGGCGTTTGAAAATTTGTCAATTATTTTATAAAAAAATTGACACAAAAATAGGATTTATTTTAGATTTAGTCCTAAGATTTTGGGAAGGGATTTTTTTACTACGGCTCAAATTGAATGAAATATCGACATAATGATTGTGAGGCTTTTGGCTTGATTTAAATGATCTTCCTTTTCTATTTTGTTTTAAATTTTAAATATTCCTTTTTTATCACGTTTGGTAAGAACGGAAAGAAACGTTCTTATATTGAAGAATCTAGGAGCTTGGCAAGGCTCAAAAGAGTAAATAACTAAATTTGTACAATAGCTGAAACTAAGATCAATTTACCCTTCTAGTAATTGCGTTTTTATTTCAACTATGGAGGTAAATAAAATGGTAAGAAAGGCCTAACTGCCGTCTTCAAGATGGTTTTGACAATTAGAAAAAAGGAAATAATTCCTCTTCCCTTAGAGAATTTTTGAACGTTCTGATTCCCTTTAAATAAAAAACGATAAAGAACTCTATTTTCTTTGTGGATTATCTTGAATTCGATAATCGTAGACTGCTTTGAATTACTTCATTTAAATTATGCGAAATGCTGAATGGAAATAAGATTGGGTGTATATTTGAGGAACATATCAAACTAAGATTGGGCAGTATTGACAAAAATCACATCATTATTAGCTGTGGTAACCACTAGTAATTAATAAATTTCAAAAAAACGATGTCACTTACCTGCTTCCACCTTGACTTTGTTTTTATTCAGAGATTCAAAGATAATTATCCACATAACGTCGTTCTTATTTCTGTCTACATCATAGTTTTCTTTGAAAACCTTATAGATTTTTTTCTCTTTAACCTTTAGGTATGCATACGCTGGCCCAACTATTTCGGGTTCGGGCCGCGGAGAACACAGTAATAGGGAAACCTCCAATCAGAAATCTCTCCATTCTTTGGAATTGAATCCCAAACCTCCAGTTAAAGATCATCTGATTTATTATTCAAGCCTATAGAGAAGAAAGTCCAGGCTTCATAGAGATATAAGTGCGAAAAAGAACATTCTGTACCCTTTTCGTTAGAATAATTATTGTAGTACCATGAGTATGAAAATTACATCCTAATATCACTTTCTAGTGAAAAAATAATAGAACTAATGGATAATGTAATATTAAATCGAAGACCTTTTTGATTGGCTAGATTATCAGACCTTGACTCATGAAGTGCGCACACCTTTCTAAATGACATTTATCCAAATGTAATTAGTATTTTAATTTCTGTGATCGTCACAAACTTTCTGAATTTCAACAACAGATGATTGCTATTTGGTATATATGGAATATCTCAGCTTTTGATGTAAGCGGCCACCAGACTTGATTTTCAATTTCACTAATAAATCCGCATTACTGTTGAATCGTTGATAATCCGATTTGGTCCTTCGGGTGAAATTCAAAAATAGTCAGATTTACAAGTGATAATTGAAAAATAGTCACAGTTTCAAAAATAATCGAAATTTAGTCATTTTTCATATGAAGATAAATCTGAACGAAAATACTGTTCAAAATCCAGAAAATATTCCAACATAATATACTAGAGTTCGAATTTTTACATGTGAACTTCCAGCATAATATACTGGAACTCCAGTATAAAATATACTGGAGTTCCAATATAAATATACTGGAACTCCATCATAATATATTGGAGTTCCAACATAATATACTGGTCCAGCATAATATGCTGGAAGTTCATACACAGGTACATCAATCTCCAGTATATTATGCTGGAACTTTCCGTGTTGCAACAAAATAGTGACTATTTTTCAATGACTTGCAAACGCTGGCTATTTTTCAATTATCAATTCGATGGCTAGCCCGTGCTATTTTTACCCTTTTTTGGTGTTTAATTGTTGTCCACATTTTGCAGTTTTATTAGCTTGGCGGCCTAAACTTCGGTTCGAAGATCACTTCACGTTTCTTTTAATTATATAAAGGAGATATATTTATGAAGTGAAAACAAAGGAGATATGTTAATGAAGTGAAAAGGACTAAATGATTATGAAATATACTTCGTTTCCATTCTCCAACTAAGCATGCTTTAGAGAATTCAGTACTTCTATTGATCGTAGTTTTGCAATGTGGAAAGATCGGTTTGCTAAACCAAAGCACACAAGGATCCTGCAAAAAACAAAACAAATTAAATAATGTAGATGGGCTTTTAATTGTTTTTTAAAGCATAGCCGGTGTAAACAATAGGTAACTGGGTAGCCAATTAGGGGTTGGTCATAAACAAAATGGATCACAACAATTATATTAAAGGAGCTAGGAATTTCCAATCAGAAATGTTGGTTAGAGGTGTTAGGTTGGGGTACACCAGAAATTTTGGACAGTCGCAATTGCAGGCAACATCAATGCGTCATTAAGCCTCAACTTTATTCTTTAGATTAAACCCCACTAACCTCCCAACCCCAAAAAAGAAAAAGGGCCAAATGAGTTTGGCAGTCTATGATGATAAAGTGTACGTATTTATTAGCCGGATACAAGCAGTTCTGAGATATAGTATGATTGTGATAAACATTGCATTTCACTAGCAGCTTTGAACATGTTAATACCAGACGTATATTGAAAGCAAGTGAGAATCGCCCAATCAACTTAGCCAATTTTTATAAACTATCTAACTAATCAATCAGCTAGACTTGTAAACACTTGGTAAATATTGTTGTCAACAACATTCTAAAGTGAAAATGATATGCAAAGCCGTTGCCAAAACAACATAAAGAGCGATGTGTTCTTATCTTAGCCTTTAGGGAACAGTAAGTACCATACCGAATTAAACCAGAAGAAGAAGCAAATAAAGATGCTCTGTAAAGGGCCAGCACTAAATTGACCTTCTCATTTTACACAATGCAGAAAGATAACAAGAGCAGCAACAGCAGGCAGAAGTTCAATAAATGACAGAAACATAAGTTTGCCGAAGGAATCGGGTCAAGACTAGACTTCAAGCTGCGTAACATTGGACCTTGGGCTTTCAAGTCAAGTCGCTTAACTGAAGAGCAGCCATTTTCAGGACCCTTTCAGTGACACTAAGTTTGTGAAGCACAAAGCCTAGTACTCCCAAATATATAGAATTGGAGCAAGTTTACAAATTAATTTTTTAGAACTAACTTCTATCAAGTTTTACTCTACAACTTTTAAATTAGCAATCCAATCAGAAAAAAGAAATTCAAAATCTACCACATTGATTCCATTTTTTACTAAACAGATTGCTAATTTTAGTAAAACTTGATAGAAGTTAATTTTTAAAAGTTATTTTGTGAACTTACTACTTTAATTCTATATATTTCTTTTAGACTCAATTCCCTAAATGGTCATCTATGTTATGGAAATTACTCAAAAAAGTCACTTTAATTTTTATTAGGACAATAAAATCATTCATGTTTGCCTATAATCTCAAAAGGTCACTACTCACACTCTCCCACTAGAATCTAGAATCGTTTACCATGTCATTTAAAATACATATTTATACAAGAATAACCTATTTTGGACCTTTTTTTTTAGGATAATAAAATCACTCATGTGAATCCTTTTTTTAGTGGTGATCTCTACTACTCTTGTGGCAATTTTATTCTTTAATTGTGACAATTTTTAAGGATAGTCATAAATAATTTTCAATCAGAGTACTAGTTTCACAGATTTTAAGGTCGTCACAAAAGTCTTTTGTGATAATATTTTCGTTGGTTCTGGTGATTGACAGTGCTATTTCTTGTTAGTGCTTTGAGGCAATTTTTTAATGATATTTGGTATTCATTTTAAAATAAAATAAAAATTAGAATCTTATCAACATATTGTCATTCTAACCCCAGCCAAACTAGTTTTTATTCTTTTTAACTTGATTTTATTTCGTCGGGCTAAAAATTTGAAAGTTTCAGCAGCTCTTTGTCTATTAGAGGTCAAGCTTCAAATTGTGTATCACAGGACTTCGATTAATGGTTTGCCCCAACTGTCAAAACCTCCCGCTACGGTAATTACCTCTCCTAATTACTACAAAATCTTATATTGCCTTAATGACCATTATCATAATAAGCTTTTGAAAAGTGATCCTTGAAAAACAGTCATTTAACATATATTTTGGATCTTTGATCAAATTGTTGTAGGTTAGAGAATAGGTTATTCTTGTACAAATAGGTATTGTAAATGACATGGTAAATGATTCTAGTGAGTGAGTAGTGATCTTTTGAGATATATAGGCAAACATGAGTAATTTTATTGTCCTAAAAAAATATAAAAGTGATTTTCTTGAGTAATTTCTATAACATGGATGACCATCTAGGGAATTGACTCATTTCTTTTACTACAGAACTCTAGAAAAAATGGATCTAAACCAGAACAAATTCCTTCTAACATGGATCCTTGGTGGAAAGGTCAGCTAAACAAGTGGTGTGAACTGGAGTTTCCAAAACAGTGTGTACTAACAAAAATTACTCGAGTCTCTCACCAGCACGTATAAAGAAGACATATGGCTGGCTAAGTGGCTATAAACTTGGCGACTTCTTGTTGAGCAAACATTAAAGAAATTAGCTGAACCTATCCTCTAATAATGTTGTTCAATAAGCATAGTCGACCACTGGATTAAAGTGTTGCAATTGAGCAGTGAAGATAAGGTTAAAATGCCTCCTATGCCCATAGAGCCTATAAACCCAATTAATATGTTATGTTACTCCATTAACTTCTGCTCAACCTCACTTATAGCTTGTTTGGCCAAGCTTCTCCAAACCCTTCAAAAAAAGAGCTTTTATTTCAAAGTTGACGTGTTCGGCCAAGCTTTTAGAAAGAAAAAAATATTTTTGATTAGAAACAGAAGCAGTTTTGGAAAAGCAGAAAAAAGTAGCTTCTTCCCAAAAGTATTTTTGAGAAAAATACACTTAGAAGCACTTCTCAAAAGTTTGGCCAAACACTAATTTGCTGCTCAGTGCTATTCAAATTAATTAACCAAACACAAACTGCTTCTCCCCAAAAGTACTTACGAACAAATCACTTTTGAAAAAAAACACTCCTTAAAATAAGCTGATTTTTAGAAGTTTGGCCAAATAGGCTATTAGAAAGTATTATGATATATGCAACTCCAAGAGCGAACATATTCTTAATTCTTTTCACAGAATCACAATGGTAAGACCACTGCCAAATGGAGTTGGATCTTGAGCTTTCTAGAGTTGGCAAGACTACAGACTCAAAGTTTGTTATTCCTTTCTAGATCTTTCTGCTCTAGCATGTAGCGTCCCTGTCTCTTAGATTGACACAATGGAATTAGTCTCTATTTTTAGTGTGTGATTGTTTCTTCACCGGCTTCCATACATTAGCAACTCCTACCTTCTATTTCAATATTCAACAGCGTCCGATAAATTAGTTTAGTGTATCCACTTTCATTGAGCAAAAGTTTTTCCCTTATTATATATGTTCATTCATTTCTCCTGCTCTTTTCTTTTTTTCCTTTTTAAGGTGGCAGTATAACAGAAGTCTGTAGAATTATAACGCATTGACTTGTTCATAGCAAAGCAACAGGGACGGGCATGTGGGTTGCCAATTGCTTGAGAGCTTTTTCGAAGAACAAATTAATAGCCCGTTTGGATTAGCCGATTGTAAATAGCTGATAAGCTTGAAGTGCTGAAAAGCTTTTTTAAGTGTTGAAATTGATTTTTAAAATAAGCATTTACGTGTTTGGATACAAGTACTGAAATTGATAATAAGCAGTTGATGTGTTTGATAAAAAAGTGCTGATAAACTATGCTTTTGTTAAAATGACTAAAAGTTCTGAATTTTAAGGATAAACTAGCAAAAGTGTTGGTCAAACTAAAAGTGCTTATAAGCTAAAAAGCGGGGATGACCAACTTATGACTGATTTTAGCTTATAAGCACTTGGCTTATAAGCATTTTGGATATTTACCAAATGCGTAGATAAGCCAAAAGATGCATACAAGCCAGTTTGACCGGTTTATAAGCTTAAAGAGTTGTAAGTTGACCACAGTGTTTAAATTCAGAAGAAGGTACAGCTTGGACTCTGTAGAAGGAACATTTACCTGTTAAAATGGAGCCACATAATAGAATCAGATAATTTATCATGCCTCGACCCTTTAAAAACTACATATCATCTTCAGGTCTCTGCTTAGATCAGGGGAATTCTCCAAAAGTGAACATAAAGGTCCTGCCCCTATTCCTGCAATTCAACAAGAGATTTATTCAATTTAATCTCCTACCTAAATTGATGTGCCACTTTAATTACTTTTTCAACTCTGTCACGTTTGAAAGAGCAAGAGGTAGAGAAGAAATAAATAACAGTTGTTATAGTAACAAATAGGAATTGAAGGATATGTATCTAAAAGTGTGTCCTTTAGACCTTGAATCTCTTTCGCCGTCCTTCCTCAGAACTAAATTGAGAGACTCGCGAGTGATGTCTATGAACTTCATCTCTTTCTTCCACTCCTCTTGCTGGCATTCTCTTTCTTTCTTCTATTTGATGTCTAGCATCTTGGAAGAATCCAACCTTATCCCAAGTCACGTCATAATCAGCCCTGAGTCGTGATCCTTGCTGCACAATTATCAATCACGTGATTAACCAAAAAACAATAGCATCAAATGAAAATCAATTTCTTTGAAGAATCAGCAGAATGTGTCATTACAATTGGAGTACATAAGATCTACTTTGGCGGTTGAGCAACAACACCATCAAGGATTGTTAACAACTAATATGAATGCATAAGCACAAGCAAAAGTACTCCTATGTCCCATTTTTTTATATAAAGATGTTTGATTGAGCCTGGAGTTTAAGAAAGAAAGCAAGACTCTTCAAAGTTGTGATCTAAAACATGCCATAGACACTTTGTGGCTGTAAAATCATGTCATTAAGGGTAAAATGAGATGTTTAAAGTCAGATTGTCCCTAAGTACGAAAATGTGTCATTATTTTTGGGAAAGACTAAAAAGAAAAGTGCGTCACATAAAATAAGACAAAGGGAGACTTATTAAAGCGTTATGCTTTTTGATGAAAACTTACTAAAACAATAGTTGAGTAATGCCTAATTGCTTATACATATATCCGAGCACATGTCAGATATTTCATTCATAAACGTCTTTGTGTGCTAAAGAAGATGAAAGACTAAATCTATAAAGTACATTTCTCCAATATGTTTCAAAAGAGCATCAATTACGATGTAGACACACCTCAAATTTTTCTTCTTTTCAGATATGTAAAAGCAATTCATTTCTTTCAATTTTGGCAGAGCAGCTGCTTCCCGTCAGAGTGCCAAGGGGTGCTCACTATAGGAAAAAGTAAAAACAGTAGACTGATGTTCCAACAAATATACCTTTTGCAATGAGCGACCACACAAAACCTTCAAGGCGCCACAGAAGTCATTGTGCTTCTCAAACCGCACTACAATCTTACAATGAAGACCAGAAACAATGTCTCCTTCATCTGCATCGTCACCTATACTATTATCCTCAGCAACATGAAGATTCCTATCCAAGAAAAAGATGAGATAAGCAAAATAAAGGAAGATAGCGTTACCCAAGAAAATATTTGTACAAATACGTGATAAGCTTAAGAGCTAAAATCTGGAAAGCAACGATGAAAGACCAGCCAGTTTCTTTCCTTTCCCATATTTTCGTGGATAAGTGCAACTGAAGATAAATAAGGGCATAATATACATTATACCCTCTCAAGAGAAAGGAAAAAAGGGAGTAGAGATAGGTAACACTATCAATGAATAAAAAACTTTCCAAAACTTTTGGTAGGCATCTATATTGCTGGTTAGAACTCTTCTAAGAAATGGTAAAAAAAGCACTTGACAAGTTAAGTGCGCGAATATACAGGAAGCAGCTGCAAGTACTAATGACCAAATAGACAGCAATCAACTTCATAACCAACAATGTTTTTAAAAGTAAAAAGTGTAAAAGAGCGACAAGGTACATGAGGCTTAAAGCGAAAAGAGAAGTGAAGCACACGCTTCTCTAAAATGCACAGCCTTCACCCATGAAGTGATAAACCCTTGCTTCATATTGCTCGTTGTAAGTGACAAGCGATGACTTCCAATAAGAGTGATAACCAACATTTCAAAATGTCAAACAAGTAGTCAAATAGATAACAATTTTTCTTTGGTAAACAGTCAAATAAATAATAAGAAACAAGGAACAACACGCACCTTATCTTTCCAAGTGCAGAAAATATTGTGTGAGTAACCAGCATTGAGGGCTTGGATGAGACCCTCGTCTCTGCGAACCATCGTGATGGCATACCTTTCAACACGATTGTATCTGGCTGCATCCTTCCACTCCTCTGATATCCTGTAAAGAAGAAAATCGGAGACACAATCATTTCAAGGAACCAACCTGGTAACAAAACATGGACCATCTACATTGCCGCGTCATATCACGCAGGCATGATTACACCAACAATTTTAGTGAGGACCACCAAGTATTCTGAGCTTGGTCAAAATAAAAACCCGTCCAGAAGCTTTGAAAGTATTAGGCTGAGGGAGCTCATGTTGTTAGCAGTTTCAGCTTCTTACCCTCTATGTACAGCTTCAGAAACATATGGTCTGCCATTTACACCACATAACTTAAATGTCTTTTGCTTTAGCATGTATTCTTCTTAGCTCCTCATTTCAAATTTAAAATCCAGATTTTCCTAACTATCACATTTCATTGATCACTTTTCAGGCAGATGGACTTTCTACATTGTAGAAAAGTCATACAGATCAGTGAAAACAGACTATTATTCTTCTTATTTAAAATGAATAGAACCAAGTTTCTTCACTATTCTTGCTTTTTCTTCTCCGGCTACTAGAACAAGGAAGCATACATCAATAAACAACTCTTCTCCAAAAAATTGAACAAATAAAACGGGGGTGCGGGGTGCGGTGATAATGATAATAGAACTGACAGCACACAGAATGTTATAGCTGCATTCAGCTGCACCATAACAAAAACTACTAATGTGCTTCAGCCCCAAACAATTTGGTCAGCTATATGAATCTTCACAATTCGTTCCGCTCCATTGGATTCTTTCAAAGGGTTTCTACATTTTCTTTTAACATACGAATCTCTAAACAACACTAAACATAAAGTAAGTGTACCGACATTAGTAATTCAGCTGCATTATATCCAAAATACTAAAAAAGATAAAATATTTACTAACCACGAGCACCAAAAGCAATAATCTCTTCCCACTCCTTCCGCATTCCTCCAAAATCATCAGACACCGGCACAGCTACATCCAGTTTAAACTTAGTACCTTCCAAACTCAACTCAATTCCATCCAACTTTTCCACAAACCCTCTCCTCCATTCCAGAAACTTTTTATCAGCTCTCTCCACAACATCCTCAGTTTCACCAATCACCCTCAACAGAAACCCTAAGTCATGAACAAAAAGGCGGCCACGAGCCACTGGTTCCTCACGCTTGCGCTTGTTGAGGTCTTTAAATTTCCTGATTTCAAGGTCTTCTTCAGGAACAGTGATGGAGAATGAGGATTTTATGTAATCGATCAGTGATCGCTTGAACTTCCATTCGTCGATCGGAGAAACAGACTTGTCGGCGCGGTAGATTGTTAAGAGAAGCTTAATGCGTGGGACTAAAGAGAGTCCGCTTTCCAGTTCTAGGGTTTCGGTTGGCCGGAGAGTGTTCAACGGTTTATTGCTCATTGTCTCCGGTCAGCTTACGGTCAGCTCAGCTGAGACTTGAGATATTTTGAGTTGGACTTGCTGCTGTGCCTTTTGTACTTTTAATTAATGACGACGCTAAGGTCAAAGTCATAAATTGATACAATGACGTTATGGCCGGTGTAGAGTCAAAATTTAGATTTGCTCTAATTTAACGAATGAAGGAATAAAAAATGTTAACAAAAATCTTTTAAGGGTCAAATATTATGTTCAAGTGCAATAAAAACTATCAAATTATTAAGAAGTAGGTCTTTTGTTTATTTAACATTTTAGATCAAATACTAACTCGGAGACATTAAGGAATGGGAGTAGTTGGGTGTTGATGATATTAGGAGTTCATGAACTAGTTATCAAGCTAAGAAGATAATTAGAGAAGTCAATGACTTTATATGATAGTGGTAAAGTATACGTACAAAGGCGGGATGCGTAAAGTATTCTGTATTCACGCAAAGTATACATACAGTAAAATTAAAATATAAATTAACATTAACAAGCTTATTATCCACCAAGTTTTGAATTGTACATGATCCCAAAAATTTCTCGGTCGTTACAAAAATTAGCAAGACCAATTTTACTAGTATGAAATATTTAGTGAACGTTGGGATATAGTTGTTCATCCTGTACATTCGAGTGTTTTCTCTAATATTTGCAGTAAGATAAACTATTCTATGGGGTTAAGATTTGTTCTATTTTATTTATTCAAGTGAAGGTTGAAGAAAGATTTGTCCTGAAAATACAAATAGAAGGGTGGAAAAACACAGAATAAGAGAGAGAGATCTTTTTCTCTTCATTTGCCAAGAAGTACTTGCACTGTCAATGTTTAGTGCTTTGGGTGTGAACTGAAGCAAAAGAACTGTGAGATCCAGATATCATTTGAATCCAGTTGTGTTCATAATAGGTCCAAAAACCGGCAAAAAAATGTACTCCAAATTGTTATATACACTGAAGCAGAATACGGCATGTGATAGTACAACTATGCAGAATTGGAGATCAAGGTACCAAGGCCTGTCCATTAATCTGTGGGAGATATTAACATCGTTAGATACTATTCCATTCATTATCAGAACTCTATAGAACTAAATGATAGAGCTCTCTTGGATTGTTTCACTCTTTGCTTTCGCTATTTGTCTGGATTGCGTTACTGATACTGGATGGAGGCTGTAGTCAAGTTTTTGTTTTCTGTCTTAAATTAGTACTCTTTATCAGACAAAACTTTGAACTGGAGCAGAAATCTTCAACTCATGTGCAGCTTGGAAAAAATCTGCCGCTTGCTGTAGTGAGCCTTCCATCTTTGCTAGCATTCCAAGGTTAAACCACGCATCATGATTTGTGGGTTCTAATCGCAGAGCATTCATTAAAAAGCTTCTCGCAATAGGGACTGTGTCGTTACCCATCTTCATAAGCACTTGAGCGGTAGAAACGATACTGGGGATATAATCTGGTTCTATCGACAGAGACACTGAGAGTGCAACAAGTGCTTCCTTATCTCTTGCTTTGGCTTGAAATAGTGCACCTATAGGTATTCAAGGAATAATGTTTAGTTATTACTGATAAGAAAGCAACAAGGCAATACATCTAAACTTCATTTTTTTTTGCACGAGTTAATGTTAGACCTGTTGCATGCCAATTCCGAGGGCAGTAAAATTGAATTGCTTTGGCTTTGTTTATACATATTTCGGCATCACGCCATGACTCTAGATCTGTGTATAAACTTGATAAATCAAGCCATGCTTCAACTTCCAATCTTCTTTGAGCTGTTACCTGCAAACCAAACAAAGATAATTATGATCTCTAGTCTCCTTCCAAATATTGCTTTATGAATCCTATTCTGTGGATTTTATACATCAGATTGTCAGAATAAACCTATTCAAATGGAAATTTTTTCCTCTGCTGGTACAGGTGATTGAACACTCAAATATTTGAGGAAGAAGTTAGTAACATCCTGTACCTCATCATCTGTCGTGGACTCCTTTTGTGCTTGAATCAAAGCCAACAGAATCCTGTACGTCTCTATGGCTTGCTTGGGCTGTTGTTGAGCTATTTGCAGGACAGCTTTTAGTCTGAGATATTCCATCTGGTCAACCTTTCCAGTCTCATCGAAAGCAAGATCAACTATGGCTTCCGCATCTTTGAATCTTTGTTCTGCAGAAACAACTAAAGCCAACAATTTCCAAGCTCTGGTCGTGCTTCCAGCCACCATTTCTGAGTACCGCATTACATTATTAAAAGCGGGAGTCAAATTTCTTTGGATGGCATTTTCCAATCCAAGACTAAATAAAATTTCTGGATCCTCCTTGCAAGTTGCAAAAGTAGAGTTTAAGGCTGCTAATGCTTCTCTTTGGCAGAAATTTCTTTCAAAATCTGAAATGGATATTCTTGCAGCATTTCCATAGCAGACCCCAAGAAGTTTATGAGCCTGAACTAGGAAATGTTCGTTTTGATTTTTCGCCAAATTAATTACTGCACGAGCAAAATTT
Source organism: Nicotiana tabacum (assembly GCF_000715075.1). Classification (NCBI taxonomy): domain Eukaryota; kingdom Viridiplantae; phylum Streptophyta; class Magnoliopsida; order Solanales; family Solanaceae; genus Nicotiana; species Nicotiana tabacum. The sequence continues at coordinate 23,959,193 of NC_134091.1, forward strand.
ATCCCCTCATGGGCTTGCTGCAGATCCTGAGAACACAGCTTTGCTCCCAACAAGAGAGACGGAATATGAGGTTCTTGGTTGGCTTCTGAACATCCAGAAATTTTCTTGACAAGATTCAACGCTGTATCATTCTGACCTGCAGCACTGTAACAAAGCGCAAGAAGATACCATCTCTCAGCTCGGGTATAGATTCCTGGTAAAACCTGCTCAATATGATCTGCAAGAGACTCAGAGTGGCCAGAAATTGTCAGCGCGAAAGTCAAATGGTTCATAATTTCAGAATCCCATTCTATTTGACCATTTAGCATTTTGCTCATGAGTACAAACAACAAGAGAATTGCTTCCTCCAAGTTATTTTTTGGGGCGGTCGAACCACACACTTGAAATTGAGCAGGAACCTCAACTTCAACCCCTCCAAAGAGTAAAGTGGCAGCTAAGTCCTTTTGTATACAGGCCAATCTTTGGGAATCCAAATTCCATGGCTTGACTAGAGCCCTTCGATATGCAAGCACAGCTTCATCCAAATACCCTGCTTGTATCCATAACTTTGGAAGTAACTCAAGCGCTTTATGAAACATCTCCAGCAACTTACAGTCTTCCGAAATCCCCTCTGGTATTCCATTCGGCAATGCTGAATCGACAACATCCAATATCATTTTGCACTCCTTAGCAGCATCTAAGGAGTTAAAACCATACAAATACATCAGCACTAAAATGCAGACTCACTGAATGCAATTAACATAGCGTTTATCAAACACCAGGTAGTGCAAAAGCGATAATGGCCTGTAGAATTAAGATATGACAAAATATTTTCATCTAATAAAACTTTGTTGCTAAAGCGATAGTACAACCAAATAGCATAAGAAGAAATGGCTTTACCTTTGATTCGGCTGAGCTCCTCTAAAGATTTAGCTTTCAGTAAAATTGCTTCAAGAAGTAGACTCACTGAATGCAGTGACATCACACCAGCAGGCACAATATCACATTTGGAGCGCGGTTTTAAAGGCCTCGTTCTCTCAGCAATGGCCTTAGACATTCTCGAGGACAGGGTTCTAATATCTATTCCCTGAAACACATGAAGAGCAGCATCAAAATTCCCTCTTTGGTATTCTAGCCTCCCCAGCAATGCTCTTGCTTCCTGCAGGCCAACAACAAATGAGCAAAATCAATAATCTATCCCTCAATTCCAAACTAGACAGGGTCGGCTATATGATTCATCTATGCTTTCATTCCAATGCAAAATCAGTTTTAAAGAGGGCTAATATGTCAATAAAAGTAGATGATTTGTGTAGGGCTATTACCTCATAATTCAAGGAAAGTGCCTCTTTTAAAGTTGATTCAACTTCATCAACTTGAGCATCTTCAAGTTTTGAATCCCAATCTACTGTTCCAGTTCTTGAAGAAAGGCCACTGGCTGAGAAATCCCTAGTGGCCAATGACTCTGGAGACTGTGGTGGTGGCTCATCAAATTTGAATTGCTCTCCTGAACAAGCACACAACATCTTCTCCAAAAAGCAGCAAATTTCAAAATTTTCACACTTTTCTCTCCAAGAATCTTACTTTAGGTCCACTTTTTGAAAAAGATTAAATCTTTATTAGTACTCTTTCACCTTCTGAGCTGAAAAATGCCAAATATCAAGAAAAAGCATTCAAGAAAAAAGTCAAATTTGAAAGGAAAGGGTAAATGCAATATTGGATCAGATCAAGAATATATGTGGCAAAAAGATTCTTATCAGAAAAGGGAAAGCTAATCTGAAACTTCCAAAAGATTACAAATTTACAAAAAGGAAAGCTCAGGAAAAAGCATCCTAAGGAAACTCCTTAAAACCCAATGAAACAGAAGGAATGATTAGGAACAGAAATTAAAGAAGACAAACAACAAAATGACAATAAACTTTGATAAAAAAGAAGATAACACAACGCAGAGTAGTGAAAAGGGCTAGACAAACAAGAGAATAAAGCATTGAGCTTACCATAAAAATAGAAAACTTTGTTTTACATGCATTGTTTATAGTAGTAGAAATAGTCATGAAAGCAACTTTTAAAGAGCAGTCACTGTTTACAGCTTCAGAATTACTGTTATGAGGTTCACATAATGAAAGCTATAGATTATGATATGGGGTTTAAAGATCTAAGTAGAATGGTCCATATTTGAATTTTTTTTTGTTCTTTAGTTTACTGTAGTATTCATATTTTAATAATTTGTCTGGAAGCTAACATGGTGGGAGTACAGATAATTTTTAGACAGGTAAAAAGAATGGGTAGGGGGGCAAAAGTGGTTGCAGAATCGTAGCTGTTTGTAGATTCTCTGTTTCAATGTTCCATATTTATTTTCTATTTCTTTTTTGTTTGTTTTTGACAGATGTATTGCTTCTGAATAAATTATGTATAGTCTTAGCTAGTTTATGGTCATAGATTACTAAATTTCTTCTGAAAAATCTGATTTTTGTAAAATTTGGTTTGAAGATGAAAATATATTTGGATATCAGTTTTCAAAACATATTTCTCAAATTTATTTTGAAAAAACATAAAACATGACTTATACCCACAAGTTTTAAAAACTATCACAAATATCCAACAGTATCATTATCAATAACATTCATTATATTATCGCAAATCATAGTCCTGAACATAAATGAATTTGATACAAAATTATCATTTTTATAATGAACTACATGATACACTATCATATGACCGAAAAGACGAATCAACATTGTTACAAAATAATAAATTGTGGGCTCTTTTATAAAATACAAAAGTTTGGGGCAATTTTTAAAAAATATAATAGTAATATTTTGGCCCAAACCAGCTAATAGTAATATTTTGGCCAAAAAGGTTGGGATTTGAGATTTTGCCAAAATGTTGACAAAATCTATGACCTTTATATGTTTGTCAAATAAAACTCAAATTTATTTTGGCAAAATTTATGGCCAAACGGGTCCTTATAGTTTGAAAATGGCAATGAAGTTGGGTGCACTGATTATAATACGGGGAGCAAAGACCTCATGATATAGTTTGGTGGATCGATATAAAGGGTATACCCATGAATTTTTATAAAATGTCGACATTTATAAAAAAACAGGAATAATAACTTTAATTATCATATTTCTAGACAAGAAATAGTTTTAGTCTATTAGTTTTGTTGAGTCCTAAGTTAAAATAAATCATGAATTAAATTTTATTTCATCACAATTTTTAAGCACATAGATTCTCTCAAATATTTGCAAAAAAAAGATGTGTTAGTTGATGTTCGAACCTCTGACCTCTTAGAGCAAAATTAACCACATAACCCTGTGTCAAGAGACAATTTATTTCAAATAGTCATTTTTTCCTAGCTGTTTGTAGATTCTCTGTTTCCGTGTTCCATTTTGTTTTTCTATTTCTTTTTTTTTTAAATGGGAAGGGGGTGTTTTGTCAAATGTATTACTATTTCTGAATATATTATGTGAAGTTTTAGTGGGCGTTTGGACATAAGAATTGTAAAATTAGAAAAAAAAAATCAAGTGAAAATGATGTTTGGACATGAATATAATTTTGGGTTGTTTTTGAATGTTTGAGTGATCTGAGTGAAAATTTTGAAAAATAATTTTTTGAAATTTTTCAAATTTTCGAAAAACTTCAAAAAATTAAAAATTTTATTGCCAAACAATAATTTCGAAAAAAAAAGTAAAAAAAAAATCGAAACAAGTGAGAAAATTGTTATGTCCAAACGGGCTCTTATACGTTTGAAAATGGCAATGAAGTAGAGTGCTTCGGTTATAATCTAGAGTGACAAAGACCTCATGGTCCAGTTTTGGTGGATCAAGATACCGCCAAGCCGTAAATACTTTTACCCCGCTAACTTTTATATCAAATTAAAATAATAATAATAATAATAATAATAATAATAATAATAATAATAATAATAATAATAATAATAATAATAATTAAATACACATTATTTGACCATGATTTAGTAAACAATATGCATATATTGCATATAATAGTAAACACTATGGGGACGTCTGATTGCGTTAGAGTTATAAAGGTATTAGTAATACAGAAGTTTAAGTATGCATGAATAAGCAATACAAAAATCAATTATGCAGGGTTTAGTTGTTCCGATTTTCGTTATTTCATCTTCTATCCTATATAAAATAATACATAAATTAACTCATAACTTATACCTATTTTATTTATATGGAATTATAAAATAATAACTAAATATCCTACTTGATGTCAAGGCCTGCTCTAATATTATCACAAGTAAGGCTTGTGCACCCTCAAAAATTTGGGAGGCTCCGTTTTTCAGAAATAATAGGTTTATAGGTTATTGAAGGAAAAAAATGTAGTACTTTTAGTACAAAAGTACAGTTTTTCATATAAAAGAAAAAACTTTTTTTAGATATATAAATAAAATAACTATTTGACTTGCATTTGAAATAATATAGTACCCGAATTTCGTATAAAAGGAAAACAATTGATGAAAAAGTTGGTAATTAATTCACACGTCTCTTGAAGAATCTTTTAGAATTGATTAATTCGTGTACATAGTAGATCAAGCCTTTTCATTTTTACTCAAGATAGATTTGAACAGTTTGAAGTATATGGAAATAGTTTTGGTTTCTTATTAATTAGTGGTAAACATTTGAGATTATTAGATGACAAGAATTTAACAAATATTGTATAACCTTGAATGTTCCCTAAAACATAATAGTCACTCTGATATTGATGGTTTAGACTTATTTTTCTGAATTAAAATTGTTAAGGGAAATAGTACAAGTAGAAGATAATACTCTAATCGACATATTCAATCAAATAAAAAAACTTAATTTTTTTTCAAATGTTTATATTGCTTACAGAATAATGATAATAGTTCCTATAAAATTAAAAATGAATAGTTGCCTCAGAGAAATAAGTTTTTCAAAATTAAAATTGACTTAATCTTACTAAGATCAATAATGTCTTAAGAAAGATTAAATAGGTTTACTATATTATCAATTGAAAATGAATTATTAGAGAAAATCAATTATTAAAAAATAAAAATAACTTTCCATCTTAAAAATCTAGAAGAATAGACTTCAGCTAAAAATATATATTATAAATTTCTTCTAAAACTTTGGCATCGCATTAAATTTTGACTTTAGGTCACACATGTACTTGAATCGCTCCCCGTTTGGTGTGCTGAATTTTACAAAAAACACTAAAAAACTACCAAACATTGTATTAACTATGCTAATTTTAAATACATAATTAACTCCCTTCCTGACCACCTATCAAATTACTTCTAAATTTTCATGTGACCAAAATGAATGCCCAATTAATGGGTCTTCTATTATCGGGCACACTTTCTACTTTTTCGAAGTTGTATATAGTAAGTAGGGGTGTAAAAAGAAAAACGAGAAATCGTACCAAACAGATAATTCGAGTCAAATCGAGAGAAAAAAAATTGACTATGGTTTGGTGCTAGAAAAAAAAATCGATCATAATTGGTTTGGTTTTAACTAAAAAAAAGTTAAACTGAAATCAACCCAACCCAACATTACTATACAAGTTTTAAAAATATTTTAGACATAAAAAGAATATTTTTAATATAATTTATAAATATTGTTTAAACTTTTTCATAGTTCTCTTTTTTAATGTATTATTTCAAGCTTGGACTTAGAACTTTTGAATGATCAAATACGTTTTATAGTCCATAAAAGTTAGTAACTCAAATAAAGCCCAAAGCAAAATTAAATCAATATTAATGCTAACAAAAAAAAAATAATTCAATACTAAGAATGACAATAGTATTTGATATTTATTTTTTTAGTTTTGCATTAATTTAGATAGTGAAAACGCATAACTTACTATTAATATTATTTAGTCGTGTAATTAATACTTAGTACTTATTAGTCGTACTTATTTTAGCATGACTTAGTACTTTTAGATTATGTTTATTTTTATTATGACTTATTAATTAGCAATATTTATTTTATGCGATTTGTTGAGTATTTTAGTATAATCATGACTCATCTCACATTATTTTGTATTATTTTATTGGATAACATCTTATATAGTTTTATCCTACTAGGACCCTAGAAATATTAGAGCACAAATTATATATTTTATGCTTTGAAGATTTTGTCGGAAAAAACTCGAAAAATCCTGAGAAAAATCGAGATTGAATAACCCGACTTTTGTTGGTTTGGTTTGGTTTATAAATTTAAAAATCTGAAATAATTAATTTAATTTGGTAATTGAAAAACTCTAAGCAATTCGGCATATGTACACCCGTAATAGTAACGTATAATTTCATACCCCTCTTGTCTTGTAGTGGGACAAAAACATAAAGTATTACGAGTTAGTACGTTAAACCCATCTAAAATAAGATACCCTTCAATCAGAAAAGATTAATTTTTTTCCGGTGATTAATTGGCTACTCTCGTTTTCATGAGATATATCATATATCTACCTAGAGATATGCCTTAATGGCCTACAGAAGTTCTTTAATATTGTCTCTTTGTTAAGATTAAAAACATAATGGTAATATCGTATTTAGGATTTAAATTTGATGATTCGACTTTTAAAAGATTTAACACAAACATATTAGACTTTTGAAATTATGAGTTCGAATTTACATTTGTTGATATTTTAGTGTTTTACGTGTATAATTAAACTTTATACATGCATCTGGACTGGAGTTTTAACTATTAATATGAAACTTCAATCACGTTCAATGTGCATTTACTTGTCATGGTTATTAATATATTCTTTCTCTTTTTATTTTTTCTTATAGAAGGGTTGTATGGTCAATTGGCTTAAGCTGATTATTCAAAAGGTCAATCAACTAAAGTCAATTGTCTATGAAAGTTATTTTTCTTTGTTTTGTATCACAAAAGTTATTTAGTTTTTTGCCATCGTACTCACAAGGCTACTCATTATACTTGTCAATTCTTTTTTAGAATCCAAATTTTTAAGAAATAATAAGGCACCTATTAAAAAGAAAAAAACCATTTTGACTTTTTTAAGTCTCATTAAATAGTGTCTTCTTTTGTTAAAACTCGTAGTCTAGTACCTTAACTTATTATTTACCGTCTTCTTTATGAGCAATATTTTTTGTTAAGTGGTGTTGTTGTGTGTTGGCAGCATATGGTAGTTCGATGGTAAAAATTATATGTTTTTGTTCTCTAGTAATTTGAGGAAGATCAAACTTTTGGAGAAGATTTTTCTATCTCATATAGTCAGAGTATCTTTAGTCTTTTACTCGTATTTTTTTTTGTGTGGGTAACTATCAACTTTCATTAATTACCAAGTAAAGTATTTACAAATTCAGTTAGACTTTATAACTCAGCCGATACACCTTAGCTAGGGAATCTAAAGTTCTGTAAAGGCATCCTAATGCATCAACACGAACATGACAAGTGGCTATCTCTCTAGCTCTAGCATCACTTGTATCCTCTTTCTGCAAAAAGATTCTATTATTTCATTCAATCGATATTGCATATATGAACTTTGTATATATCAACTCTTCATAATTCTTGCTTGTTTAATCTTTTCTCTTGTACTTTGCTCTATCCAGTTTTGCATTTGATCCCATAAAATCATTGTTGGCCAAGCAATTTGTATTCATGCCATTAGTTTACTGTAAGGACCCGTAAAAAAATTTAAATAAAAAACTCGAGGTTTCGTGGTGCCAAGATAGATTCCTGCATTATTATAGTAGAAATGCAAGCTGCGGTTCGGAATTTTTGGATTGAACGTTACCCTACGGACTGAGAGGAAAATATTTTACAGAAGAACGCATTTCTGCGGCCCATTATGCGGCCGCATAACCACTCTGCGGACCGCATAATGGCCGCAGAGTGAAGCAGAAAATTGGCCAATTTTGAGGCCAGTTATTCGGCCCAATTATGTGATCGCATAATCGCTTTGCGGGCCGCATACTGATAGCATATCTATCTTGAACTTTTGCGAAGGGGAGTTCTGTGGTGCATTATGCGACCGTAGAACAGGTATGCGGACAGCATACTGGTTGCATATACAGTTAGTCAATTCAAGCCCCTAAGGGCCATTTCTGCGGTCACTTTGCGGACCGCATAACCATTATGCGGTCGTATATGCGACCGCAGACCTCTGTCAGGGCACCTATTTTCTTAATTTAAAATCCGACCCCCATTCCGTTAAAACAACCCTTTAGACCAGTTTGAGCCCATTTTCTGATATTTTCTAGAGTGAGTGAGTGTGTGTGTGTGTGTGTGAGAGAGAGAGAGAGAGAGAGAGAGTTCTAGAGGGAAGGCCTAATTTTCATCAAATTGATCTTCAATCATCACTTAAAGCTTTGGATGGGGGTGATTACATTGCATGCATGTAAGATAAAAAAGATGTAGAGAGAATGTAGGCTAAGAATGGAGATGAATGGGTTATGAAGGATGAAACCTCCCATGAAAAGAATCTTAAAACCTTAATATATACTTGGTATTTGATAAAATGTTCAAGTGGACTAAAACCATGAATGTCTTCCTAATTTTAGTTCAACTTGTTATATTGCTAAAAATAGATTGGGGATGCTAAGAGTTCCGGATAATTGTAGAGTCAAAGAAGCTCGATTGAGGTATGTATGGCTAACTCTCTTCTTCTTAGAATCGAACTCTTGGTGTCTGAATAATTGGTGTAAGTTCCGACTTGATCATACTAGAATTGTTTGCCTTAATGTGTTGGGTTGAAAGATTCATGCTCCCTAATTGTTCTAGATGTTTACCATGTCATCATGCTATTTGAGAACGTAATTATGATTTTTCCAAGCTCTTTCCCTTATGTGTGCAATGCCTTATGTGATGGTACTTATCGACATGAATGATGATGTTATTTGAACGAATAAAAAAAAAAGACTTGAATTGTAAAATGTGCCCAAGTACCGGGAACTATTTAATAAATGAGGTTGTTTGTACCATGTAATGAAAGATGGAAAAGAAATGTAAATTGAGCGAACAATTGAAATAGGTTATGTCTCAAGTGGGATGGCTTAGCCGATCGGGCCGAGATCGGACGCCATGCTGTACACATGGTGGCATTTGTGTTAGAATTATTGATTTACATTGTGGATATGGATATGTCTCACTTGAAACAGCTTAGCCGTTTGGGCCGAGACCAGACTCCGTGTAAAAATACGGTGGCATTGTGAGTTGTGGCACTTGGCACTAAAGATTATTAATCTAAAAAGATGGAAAGATTGACTCAGAAATTATGTGATCCTTACTTGTTGTTTCTTTGTATTTTTGTGAAGCACTTTTGATTCTTGTGACGCCTTCTCCTTGTTTCACTGTTCATTCTACTAAGATTGGTGTTTGCCCTTGCATACTAGTACTATTCGACAGTACTAACGTTCCTTTTGCCGGAGGCGCTACATCTTTGAATGAATGTAGGTGGTTCCATCGCAGATATCGATGATCGCAGATAGTGGTGCTCTCTTTCTCTCCTCACAACAGTCTTGGTGAGCCCCATTTCTCCTAGGAGTCATGTAGTTCTTCTTTTGTATAAGTTTTCACATTTTGAGGTATAGGCGGGGCCTTATTGCCGGCATTGTCATGTGGGTCTTTTGTATCTTTAGAAGCTTCGTAGACGTTTATGTGGGTCATGTATGAATTTCGGGGTGGTCGTTGGATCAGGTTGTATTTTGAAACTCTTTTCCACTAGATTGTATACCGTATGGGCTTTTGGAAACTTAAATGTGTCATAAAGTATATAAGGAAAAATGAACTAGCAACATTTATATATTTATATAACTGATCTCTCCCATGTTTAACAAATGGTGATGCATTCCCTTTTTGGATTACGAATGAGTCGGGTAGAAAAGGTTTAATAGGCTTGCTCGACCGGGTTCACTCGGTTGAGCGTCGGTCGCGTTCCCCGAGATTGGGGTGTGACATTTGCCCCACACTTGTATGCGAACTTCACATTCAACAAATAAGTGATCTCTACTCTCGTCTGTTAGTTTGCACATTTGACACCTTGTATCTATCTGCATTCCCCAGCTTTTCAGCTTTGTTGCTGTGAGTAATCTATCTTGAAATTGGAGCCATTTTATTAAAACTGCTTTTGGCCTTGATGCATTCATACACATTAGATTCTTCTAGGTAACCTTTGGTAAATCCCCAATCATTTTTAGGTAGATGCTCCTAATCATGCTCCTGTTACTTGATGAGTCATGTTCCACATTACTCAATTCCTCTCTTGCCTTGAATATTTTCCTTACCATCCAGCTTGTTTGCTTGGGTATAGACATATTCACTAATTGCTTCCCCTTTATATTGTACCCATGTATCCATTTGATCCATAGAGTATCTTTTTTACTATGTAATTCCCAACAAGTTTTAGCTATGTCTGCTTTGTTCTAGATCTTCAAATTTGTGAGGTTTAGACTTCCAGCTGATTTTGGCACACACATTTTACTCCAGGATACCAATGACTTTCTAGTAATTTCATTTGCTCCAGACCAAATATAGCTTCTGCCGTAAACTTCTATGTCCTTCATCACCTTAGCAGGTATTATAAACAACTGAGCCCAGTAAGATTAAACTCCAAATAGAACCAATTTCACCAATTGGACTCGACCAACATATGACAACTTCTTTGCTACCCATGAAGGCACCCTTACAGTGATCTTGGCGATTAAGGGTTGCCATTCAACTAACTTCAGTTTTCTTGTAGCCAATGGGATTCCTAAGTACCTAAAAGGTAATTCCTCTTGCCCATAACCCAATAGCTGCTAGATATCATATTTGAAAGGATCTGAGACTCCACCAAAATATATAGCACTTATTGACAGATTAGCTTGCAAACCTGAGGTAGTTGTGAAGTTGCCAAACTTTATGTGCAGTAGACCTACATAGGTTATATCTCCTTTGACAAATATTAGCAAGTCATCTGCAAAACTCAAGTGAGTGATATTTATTATTGAGCACTTAAGATGATATATAAATAATTTCTTATCCCTCAATTCACTAAGATTTATGCTTAAGTACTCCATGACTATAGCAAATAGAAATGATGATATTGGGTCCCCTTGTCTGAGCCCTCTTGAAGCATCAAATGGTTTGGTTGGTTATCCATTGATTACTATAGAATAGTTGAGAGTTGACACACATTCCATCACCCATCTAACAAATTTTGGGGGGAAATGCAACTCTTCCAGTATCTGATTTAGGAACCTTCAATCTTGTGTCATAGGCTTTCTGAATATCTACCTTGATCATGCATCTAGTTGAGATATATTTCTTTGTGTATGCCTTTACCAGTTCATGTGCCAAGATTACAATGTGTGCAACCTTTCTCCCAGAAATGAATCCAGGTTGTGTTTCTATGCTGATGCTAGCAATAACCTTATGTATTCTTCCTGCTCAGATTTTAGCTATGAATTTATAGAGAACAGTACAACAGGTAATGTGCCTATACTCTTTGATTGTAGCAGGGTTGTTGGCTACCTTTAGAATCAAAGTAACTGTTGTACACTTGATGCCTTTGAACAAGGTACTTGTTGTGAAAAACTCCTTTACTGTTTCTATGACTTCATTCTTGATGATTGGATATGCTTTTTTTATTTTATAGAATACTGCATTATATTTATCCACCCATGGTGCTTTGTCATCTCCTATATAGCATAACCCTACATAAATTTCCTTCTGAGGATCATGGACCATTTTTCAAGTTGGCAGATTATATTCTTTTCTTCTGAGGTAAGTGCATCTGTTTATTGTATACTCATCTTGGTCTGGATCTCTTGAAGATCTTATCTCGCTTATTTAATTCTCATTACAACACCCTTGAATTCAATTTCATTTAGAATTTTTAATTTGCCCCTAAGGTCTTTTTATTTCAGCCAGATGTTTCTCATTTTATCCAGGTGCAAGCTCTGTGTCCAACATTCCTCCACTAGCTTAAGAAAGTTCTCATGTGTTATACCAAACATTGAAGGACTTAATGGTGGTTTGATCCTTGGTTTCCTCAGATTAGTAGCTATCAACATAAGGCTATGATCTGAGATATGTGGTAGTTTGTACTCAGTAGTGAGATGTCCAAACTGCATCATCCAGTCTGCATTCTCCATTCTCTGTCAATTCTACTCCAAATGTTGTCAGCACCTTATTATCTATTTGTCCAGGTGTAATAATCACCCTTCCATGGTAGCTTATTTAACATCAGGTTTTGAATATATTCAGCAAAGTCCCTTATTTCCGTACTAGTTACTGCTTCACCATGTAGTCTATCCTATGGACATAATATAGAATTGAAATCTCCCCAGATATCACATCACAATCAATAGCTTGATTCCTGCTAACCACACTACAATGTAAAAGTTGTGCTTCTTACTGTATAATCTTAATATGGTATATATTGCTATCCAAAAGAATCCATATTCTCCCATTAACTGCATGTGCATAGTTAGCTTCAAACCCCCATCCAGGAGCTATTTTGTTGCTAATGCTTGATGTTTTATGTTCCTTTACTCTTGTTTCCCTTAATCCTACTAACTTTACTTTATTCTCTTTAAGATATGTAGCTATTTACTTTTGTTTATACCTTTTATTCAACTCCTCTCATATTCCATGCTAACCAGGACATTAATGATGGCATATGAATCCCCCTCCTAAATCAGAAGAGAGTAAGGTTGCCACCACAACATCATCTTGTTGCAATATTTCAAACTCATTTCTCACTGGTATAGCAACTTCCACTATTTGATTCATAAGTCTACCATTTCCTTAGTTGCCTTGCCTTTTAATACTGTTTCTCCTAGGCTTGTGGATCTATCTCTTTATTTACCATTGTCTTTGCTGGCTGCTGAACCTGTTTGGTGACAACTACATAGCTAGTCCCCTCCTGATCACCAGTAGAGGTAGCTGGCATATAATTATCTACCTTTGGCACCCAAGTTGGAACCAGTTTTTGAGGTCCCTTCCTCCTTTTTGTTGGACCAGCTTGCTTTGGTTCCCCTTTCTTCAATTTATCCAACCTTTGTGTAACACAGTTATGCCCTATCATTGAGTATTCTTCATAGTATTCAGGTTTCCATTCAATAATCATTGCCTGATGAAAAGTTTTTCCTGAAGGATCCATCACTATTATTGTAGATGGCAAGGGCTTAGTGACATTAACTTCTATGAGCATTCGAGCAAACGATATTTTGGTCTGCTTTATTGTGCATTCATATGCATATTTAGGGACACTAATGGCACTGGCTATCCTACTCAATGAGACCCTCTTCCAACATCTGATGGGCAGATTTGGAACTTAACCCATAAAGGTAATTCTGTGAGGAACTCTACATTGAAGTCAAAATCTGGAGTCCATTGCTTTAAGATCAGAGGTGTTAATACTATAAGGGCCCGCAAACAGAATTTCATTCAAATCTTCTATGCTCAGAAATTTAACAACATAGTATCCCTCCTTATGGTAATAGATTTCAGGTTCCGCAATAGTGTTCCAGTTTTGCTGCACACACTTTTTCATATAATTATACCCAGATGTATCTCCCACTACATATACTATTAATGCCAACTTCTATTTATCAATCTCCTTTTCTGTTTCTTCTTTGCCAAGATTAACAATTACAGATCCCTCAACCAATTCCGGAGGAATATAATCAAGAGACATACCATTAGTTGCAGCACGATTACAGTTGAATAGTCCAGTCCTAGTAGGCTCTGTAGCTTGTTGCTTCATTGCTACTTCATCTTTCTCCTTTGTTGAATCTTTGAGTCTTTGGAACATTAGCACTTGCGCTTCCTTGTGCTCTTTCATTTCCAGTCAATTGCGTCTTTGGATCTCCACAGAGGTTCAATTTCTTAATCCCAGTGGTTAATTTAATGCCGACACCAACGGTGAAAGAGACGGGAATTGAGTCTCTAGTGGTGTTACAATTCTTTGTTCACTTCCATTTTCTAAGGTTTCAGCTATTACCCTGGCACTTACTGAGCTTCCCATTGTTACAATTGCTTGTTTCTTCGGTCATCCTCGCCCTCTAGCCATGGCTACCACCATCGGCGTATGTTAGCTTAACGTTCGTCGAGAGCCCTAGGCTAGAGAGAGAATGACACACATTATACTCGTATTTTTATCGATGCTATTAGATTGCAAGTTTTAATTTTCAGAGGCAGTTATTTGTTAGTTTAATGCCTCTTACAGAAATGCAGGGTAAGACTGTGTATAATAGACCCTTGTGGTCCGGCCTTTCCCCGGACCTCCGCATAGTGAGTGCTTAGTGTACCGAGTTGCCTTTTTATTTATATTGAACTTATTAGGTTAGTAGTAATATTTAATTTATCTTAGCAATGCTCTTTTTATTTAGCATATCAAAAAATTATTTTTGCAATGTCCAATTGACTTCCTTTGCTTACATTAAATTGCCTCAACTTCACCAGCTAATAAACTTTTTTAGCTGATTAAACGCGGATCAACTTTTGCTCACAATGACTTTTTATACGCTGCCGTTTTGCTCATAGTAAATGAAACTTTAAAAAAGAAAAGGTTTAAATGATAACGGGTCAGGTTTCAGAGCGGGTCAAGAAAATATTTTTAACGAAAAAGGTCCAAATATGCCCTGAACTATTGAAAATAGAGCAATTATGCCCTCCGTTTGCATTTGGGTACAAAATTGCCCTTGCCGTTAATAAAGTGGTTCACTTTTGCCTCTCCCCACTAACAAACTCCACATCAAGGACAATTTTATACTCAAATACAAACGGATGGCATAATTGCTCTATTTTTAATAGTTCAAGGGCATATTTGACCCCTTTTCGTATAAAATAATACTTTTTTGCTGAGTTGAAAATCCATGTTGGAGAAAAAATCTTCTCTGTAAAAAGAAAAAGGAAAGGAATGTCGTTCCATATCTTTTACGTAGTAATTACTATGATTACGAGAAATCTCACGGGAAAATCCCTCCGGCCAGCTTCACTTATTATTTTCTTACTGGATCAAATTCGTGTGATTTGATTTTATATTCTTTGAACTCTTAAGTCCTAACATGTAAGATAACCAAACAATACCCCATTAGAGGGACTCGAATCCGGATCTGCTCAAAGGATACAATGCCATTGTTCATCATTGATGTATCCGTAATACAATAACCTTTTACATTGTAATATCAATTCTTAATGCAAAATCTTATTATTAGAATACCAAGTAATTAATGGTGATTTTTTTTTCCGTTTCGTCTTCCTATTTTAATTTGCAACCGCATATCAATACATCCATAAGTTACTATCACTTATTCCACTTTTACATTTCTTTGATGTGGGTATTTGGGTACAAAATTGTGCCCTTCTATTGTACCCAAATACAAACGGATGGCATAATTGCTCTATTTTCAATAATTTAGGGGTATATTTGGACCTTTTTAACTCAGCAAAAAAATATTATTTTATACGAAAAATGGTTAAATATGCCCCTGAACTATTGAAAATAGAGCAATTATGCCATCTGTTTGTATTTGGGTACAAAATTGTCCTTGATGTGAAGTCTGTTAGTGGGGAGGGGCAAAAGTGAACCATTTTATTAACGGCAAGGGCAATTATGTACCCAAATACAAACGGAGGGCATAATTGCTATATTTTCAATAGTTCAGGGGCATATTTGACCATTTTTCGTTTTTTTAATGGGTGCCTTATTATTTTTAAAATATTTGGCTTTAAAAATATTAAAAAGTATAGTGAGTGACCTTGTGGATAAAATAGCAAAACATAAGTTACTTTTGTAATATAAAAGAAAGAACAGTGACATTCATAGATAATTACCCTTAGTTAAATAATCTGCTCCAATTTGCTTTGCTGCGCTATATTGGATTCCTGCATGGCAGATGTGATCATGTGAATAGGTGTTAATATAAGTTTTAGGTTGCATGTGAGGAATGACAATGCTGTGCATGGACATGAATATGAAAATAAAAATAAAAAACAACAAGGCGGAAAAATATTAGTAAAGGACTATAGAAAACTCTAATTTTTGAATCTATTGTGTCGGGATATACGAATACATTGTCAAAACTACGCCTATAGACGCTTATCTGGCTCCTTAAGTTTTCTTATCCAAGTCGGACTTTTCATTTAGTGAAGAAGACGTGTCACCTTCTTCTTTAAATGTTACACGGATTAATGCAAGAAGCAGAAAATTTTCCATAATTTGCCAAATACAAAGCATAAATTGTGAAAAAGGTTAATTTTTTTTAAATTTTCCACGAGGAAGGGTGCCACTTTAGGACGTATAGTATTTGACCAAGTTTTATTTAAAAAGTGTTTTTCATTTGATAAGAAGTGATTTGTATTTGGTTAATTAATTTGAAAAATAATTTTGCTTATCAATTAGTGTTTGATCAAGCTTTTAGTGTTTCAAAAAGTAATTTATTCGGCTTCTCAAAAATAATTTCTAGTTCTACTCAAAAATATTTTTTTTCTTTCTAAAAGTTTGACCAAACACAAATTGATTCTCACCAAAAATATTTTTGAAAAAAATATTTTAAAAAAATAGTTATTAAAATAAGCTAATTTTAGAAGTTTGACCAAATAAATTATTAGTCCAACGGCCTATTAGTTGGCTGGAAGTAATAAAGAAAAGGTAGGCACGAAGGAATAAATGGCATAACATTGGTACAAGTAAACGGGAAAGGGCCAAATATACCCATATATTTTTGAAAATGGTCTAAGAATACCCTTCGTTATACTATTGAGTTATCTATACCCCTGCAGTCATACTTTGGGTTCAAATATACCCCTCATTTAAACGGATTGACACGTGTCATCGTCCTGTTGACCAATTCTAAATATCTCATAATTAATTAAAAAGATTCATTACCCATACCCGAAAAATAATTTTCTAAAACAATTGTTTATGTAAAATCTGGAAAAAACTGGGTTTTTTACCAAAAATTGAAAAAAAAATGAAATATTTTTTTTTTTCAGTTTTTACAAAAAAACTGCTTTAAAAAAACTGAAAAATATTTTTTAAAATAATATTTTTGTAAAAACTGGAAAAAAAACTGAAAAATAATTTTCTAAAGCAATGTTTTTGTAAAAATCGAAAAAAACTGAATGTTTATTTTACTAAAAACTGAAAAAATCAAAAATATTTCTTTCCAGTTTTTAGAAAAATATTGCTTTAAAAAAAACTGAAAAATAATTTCTAAAGCAATTTTTTTTGTAAAAACTAAAAAAAAACTGAAAAGTAATTTTCTAAAGCAATGTTTTTGTAAAACTGAAAAAACAAATATTTTTTTTTCCAGTTTTTAGATAAAAATATTTTAGTTTTTTCCATTTTTAATTGCTTTAGAAAACTACTTTTCAGTTTTTTTTTCACTTTTTGCAAAAACATTGTTTTAGAAAAAAAAAATTTCAGTTTTTTTAAATCACTTTTTTGTAAAAACTGAAAAAAAAAATATTTTCGTTTTTTTCAGTTTTTAGTAAAAATTTTTTTTAGTTTTTTTCAGTTTTTATAAAAATAAAAATTGCTTTAGAAAATTACTTTTCGGGTATGTGTAATGAGTCTTTTTAATTGATTAAGAGATATTTAGAATTGGCCAACAAGACGATAACATGTGTCCCTCCGTTTGAATAAGAAGTATATTTGAACCCAAAGTATGACTGTAAGGGTATCGACAATCCAATAGTATGATAATGAGTATTCTTAGTACATAGGTATATTTAGACCGTAAATGAATATTCATCTAAGTTAAGATAATGACTAATGCTAATTCTTACTTTTTTGTTGCCTTTTATATTCAAATCTCACTGGCCTTCGCTTAAACAGATTGCTCGAGTCTCGAGGATAGTGGCTGAGCCACTGACCGAACCTTTCAGAATCTGTGTACAATTTTGGCTTATTGTCTACTCCTATTACATTTCGAATCCTAAGCTCTATTTGTGCTAGCTACTTAAAACTATTTGGACAAAAGAGGTTGCGTGAACACACTTCACCCTCAACAAAGAGGTTGTGAGTTCGAGTCACCCCAAGAGTAAGGTGGATAGTTCTTAGAGGGAGGAAGTCGAGGGTCTATCGGAAACAATCTCTCAACTCCAGGATAAGAGTAAGGTCTGCGTATACACTACACTCCTCAGACCCCACTAGTGAAATTATACTGGGTTGTTGTTGTTGTACTTAAAACTATTTGAATCATTTACTAGAGTGGCGTTTTCTTAAAATAATGGAACAGGATTCCATTGAAGTTTACACCTAGTTACCTCAAGTTCAATAAAAGCAAATGCCAGAAAATTAGAGAATATCAAAAAATATAGTGAGATGGATAAAACAAAAAAATCATCTTTAACCAAGGATATGAGGTTCTAAACTTGAAAATGAAAAAAAAAACTTTATAGTAGTCTAGAGAACGATTTTCTTTTTAGCGAGACTTTTTCTCTTTGACGAGGGTTATACGATGTGAATCTGAATTAGTCAAAGTCTTATGTTCGAATACCGAACATAGAATGATAAATCAAAAAATGCCACATAAATTAACCTCATGTTATAGATATTTGTCAAAGTAGGTTATGTCCATTGAATTTTGCCAATTAGAAGGGTTCTTAGTAATTATATTGTCAAATCTCTGTAGGAAAATCTAATAATACCCTTTCTAATTCAGTGGCTCAAGTTTAGTTGTGGGTTTTCCTTATTTTTTACTACTTTGGTCGTCAATAAAACCGAAACTAAATTTACTAGCCCGGCATATTGGTCCATGAAATATGAAATATATTGATACATTTTATTTTTACTTAATAAAAAGTGAAGAAACCATGTAAATCCAAATATGACAAACCCATACAAGAACGTTGAAAAGTAACAAAGGAACGTTAGAAACATGAGATTTTCTTGAGGGAATGTGCGGTAAAGAGATGAAGCACCCAAAGTATTACACCATGCTATGTCCAATTTAACTTGGACAACACAAAACCATATGCATCAATGACTCTAATCTGGCACTCAAGACAGTTAGTCGAGCCCTCTGTCCATTTTCCTGCAAAACATTTAAAAGAGGACATAAAATGTTAGTATTCTTTAAATAATTAATGACAGGCTAAGCATGTTTCAAGTTCAACACTTTTAAGTATTTATATGCTTGTTGAAAGTCTATTTTATGTCCATGTTGAGTCGAATCACAAATGCTTTTTACAGTCGCAACATACATGTAATGTTTTGCCTATGTGAAATACCAGTTTACAGTGTAGCTTGCAACTTCATGCTAAGTGCCATAAAAATTTTGTTCAGGAATATTTGAAGCTAAAAATTGGAATATAGCAAGAATATCATCAGGTAGAAACTAATAACTTACAATAGAAAGAACAATGATAGTATGACAGAATCACCATCCCCGGCCCTCAACTGCATAAACTTAATCTTGAATAACATTCTCCTCTTCTCAAACAAAACCATCAAACTGGGTTGAACAGCCTCAAGGAAAGCTAAAAGTTCTCATTGTGCTTGTTCCTTCTCCATCCCAACAAAGTTAGGCTTTTTTGCTATATGCTAATAAATAAGTCAAACATAGACATTAAACCTTAGATTATATAATCTAAATTAAATTTATGTATATCTTCTCAACAGGATTTTAAGCCTAGGAACGGAGTTAGGTTAATGAGCATCATAACCCTATCTTCAAGACAAACTTTTAATCCGAAAAGAATATCTCCAAGTCAAACATGGCAATATTCAGTTTCCAAAAATCAAAACTCGTAGTGGGACATCAGCCACGAATACCCTTGAAACCACAAAAAGCACTTACTCCTCCCAAAAGAATCTGAATGCAGCATTTCGTATTGATAGAATTTTAAATCAGTCTAATTCTACTTTGGGTTAATTATTCTTTCCTAACTGTTCTTTTTCTCTTTTTCATCAAGAATACCTACAATATGAAGTAATGCATCCAAATCACATGCGAAACTGGCTCACAGGTACATAAGCTATTAAAAGTGAAAATTCATCTAAAATGAAAAAATATTTTGGATTATTCGTCTAAAGGAACACTAATCAAGTCACAATGGTCAGATTTTTTGGAAAAACCAAAATATATTCTTTTTTATTGTTAATTTATCGGATGTCCTTGAAGGAACATTTTGATTATTACTAACCAATATCTATTCTAAAAGAACTTGATCCTCTCTTTTAGTCACACCAAGCTTATCAAAAATCTAGCTACAGAATTGCAAGATTCACTTAGCCATTCATCATGAAGTGTTAGTACTATAAGTCCATCTGTCGAATATCAACACCTAGCCATTTCACATGATTATACAATTACTTCAAACTATCAATGAGGAAGGATTGTTGAATTAAAAGTTAATTCACTTTTCACCCTTATTATAGTCTATAGCAATTGATCAAAGCACATTTGCATCAGACACTTGTATCAGAGGAGGAGAACCACAATAATGCTTACCATATATCCGATAATATACCAGAGAAAGATCATAGGGATATAAAAACATATTTCAATAAAATGTTTACCTTTTGAGCAGATTCATTAAGCAGGTTGCCCACAGGTTCTTCCGAAGCAGTTATAAGTGGCTATATGTACCAATGAGGACGCTCATAAAACAAATAAATAGAAAAAGAAATAAATGAAAGAAAATTATGATTTACTAAGGAACAAAAGGGTCTCATAATGCAATTCAATTTCTTGGATTCATCCAATTCACTTCATCAAGCATTCCAGCAAAACTTATCGAATATAAATGGGCTGCCTTAGGTCTATTGGAGCAATTAAGTGAAATAAAAGGAGATTCAACAACAAAATCTGACCTAGCAGACATTAAATAGACACAAATTAGAAACATGAAAAGAGAGATAATTTTAGCTTCATTACATTCTCTTAGCGAAGTGCCATTTTCCTTCTCTTTTCTTTGGGCCAGATTTTTAATGTGCTAGTGAATTATTTTATCATATAAGTAGTCCGGTAATAGAAGCTCCAACTACAATTGATTGTTAGTACCTATGGCAATATTGAAAACGTCAATGATAAACTCCAGGTAATAGACTGGATGAATTAAGTCATTGATCATGTGAAGATGAAAAAAATAATCAAACCTTTTATTCCTCTTTTGTTCTATAATAAGTAAAATATGAATAACTTGCCACAATGTCGTTTTCCTATTTGCTGAGTGTTGGGTCCAAAGGTACATCTGTAAGCAACATGAACATCAAATATGAAGCTTTAAAGCTGTAAATTATAGTCCAAATCAATGTGAACTGAGATGTCTATATAGTTACTAACATAAGGAAAGATTTAAGAAATATTAGACGCAAAAATGATAAGTTTATTTTCTTCCCTTTTATTAGCATGAACCTAATTTACAACAATTTAGCAGTGAAATCATAATTAGCTTAAAACAAGCGGCCAGAGCTTAGTTCAGTTATCATCAAAGCAGAAGTGCTTCAGTTGGCAAGTCTTCGAACTATAATTTCAGACATATGCTTACATGTTTATCACACAAATGCGCAGATAAAATAATCAAAAAGAAGTTTCTTTAAATTGAAACTTGTTACACATTCTCTCTCCCGGTGAACATAAAATTTCAGGAATTTACTAATGGCATCAAGTGATGTACTCTTTATCTTACTCACCTCGGCTTCCATCAACCTTATTGCCCCTACTACAAGCCCATCTACATCTTTTTTTACCAGTTGCACTTAAAATTAGACCAAACTGAGTAGCTAAAGTAAGTCATAATTGACCAACTTCAATATAGATCGTAAGTAATAATTGACATGACATAAATGCATTACTGACCTTTGGGATTTTGTTCACAGAGTATTTCTCTATTCTCGTCGAATACTTCTTAATCTCTACTGAGAGCTATGAAATTGACACAAAAATAATGAATGAGTACATGCATGTTCAAAATATTTTTGTTTTTATTTTAAAAAAGAGCAAACGCAATAAATTCTGCAGTAGAGTTGGTAATTTCAGTTGTTTTTCAATCGGGCCCCGAAGGATGAAAGAGAAGGGAAAAAGTAATACCCAATTACAGTCCCCCCCGGATCTTCAAAACCTCTCTAAGAACGTCCTTTTAGGAAATCTGGAGAAAATCAAGAAATTTGACACATAATATTCAAAGCAGAAAATGCATGAGCAAACTCAATTATGAATAAACTTTAATGCGCAAATAATTCTAGAATAGCCATCAGAGATTCCAAAGTTAGCAGTGACTCAACCAATAAATATCGTCTATGGAATTGGAGGAGAAGACGGAAAATCCTTAAAGAATGAACACTTATCTGTTAGTCGGAAATACAACATCGCCAGAGCAAAACTCGAGCCAAAATTGAAAAATTCTAAAACAAAACCAGAATAGTAAGAGAGAGATACATGAGACAGATAGCAAGAGAGATGAAGATGCAATTGACATAGAAAAATCGAAGAAGGAGAACTAACAATTGAAGTAGGAACGGAAGCAAATGACCCGAAAAGATAAGTACGTGTCATTCCAAAAAGAAGAACAATTCAATACGTGTCAGCAAGAAAAGTGGGCAAAAGCTATACCAATGAGATTGGGCCAAATTTATAGTACAATACAAATTGTTTTTTGTACAATTGTTCAGCCGAGTTCGTCCTCCTTGGACATTTACATATAGTAGTAACAATGATACCACCGTATACGGGTAAAATCGGGAATAAAGCGTACCCTGATTTTTCGGTGAAGAAAACGGAAGAAGGGCATGGATGCTTGAGACTGAAATCGAGGCCGGGAACCTTTCGTATCGAAACCCATGAAAGAAGAATGATGTGTTCATCACCGAGCATGATAAAGCAACGCTCTCCGTCCCCAGAACGAGTTCTAAAACCTCAGGAAACACGATAAACGGTTACGCACGACGGATAAAAGGGCCGTGATATTCGTACCTGACTGAATATCATGCGCGGATTTCGCTCGATGTCGGTTACGGATCAGTAATTAACGATAAATGAAGATTTTAACATTTTTTAGACTTGTACTAGAGATGAAACTCTCTTACTATATAAAGGGTAGTTTTTTCTTTTGAGAGACACATTGTAACACGCAAATCAAGGCAATACAAATTCATTTTCTGCTTTCTAGCTATTGCAAAAATTCTTACTTAACTATTTGATCTTTATTCACAATTGGGTTCGAACCAAGGGTCCGACTGAGGGCAAAACTGCTGTTCAACCTAGGTTCGGGCTAAAATATAACATTACGATTGGTTTGATCATTCAATTTGTCTTTGACTCATTTATCTAGCATTCCTAATTATTTGTGTTGAATCAATCACCATATCCTTAAAACCGCATACAAATTAATTGTTACCCGATTTAAGGGTAAACAGTTTGACGCCCACCGTGGGGCTAAGGATAATAGTGGTGATTTGTTCTTTAAAGATTTAATTTCAGGTTAGCCCAAAAATATCGAACTCTCAGTCTGCTCACTTGAACGTTGACGCTGAGTCTGGCCATCATGGCGAAAATATTAATTTGGTGCCTAGCAACGAGGTGCCTCCTGCTGATCCCAACGTTGTCTTAGTGGCCGATCCCGTCGATGCTAACTCGCAGGTGGCCATTGACGTTAATTTGCCAACCGATCCCGAAAATAGTGTTCGCGGGGGACCCCGACCAATAGCTCGAGAAGCGCCAGAAGGCGAAGGTGATGGGGTAAGCCTACGACTAATCTTCAAAATATTGCGGGCTCAACAGGCGGTAATAGTGCAGCTACAGAATCAAGGCCACGCCCCCAATAGGGTCGAGCCCGAACAATCCCGGGAAAGCACCCAAAGAAACGAATAAATCATCGAGAGATCGGGTGAAACTGAGCCCGGGGTCAACCCCGAGATAATGAAAATGCTTGAAGCATTAACGAAAGGGGTGGAGTCAGGTGAGAAGAAAATTGAGGCTAATGACAAAAAGGTGAAAACATACAATTTCAGGGTTGATCAAATCCCGGGAACAATACCCCCGATATTGAAAGGACCGGATTCTAAGAAATTTATCTAGAAGCCTTTTCCTCCGAGTGCTGCACCAAGTCGATCCCGAAGATATTTCGTATGCCTGATATCCCTAAGTATAACGGAACCACACATCCAAATGATCATGTGACCTTCTATACGTGCTCAATCAAGGGGAACGACTTGGAAGACGATGAAATCGAGTCGGTGTTACTAAAGAAGTTTAGGGAGACTTTTTCCAAATGAGCAATGATATGGTATCACAACTTACCCCCGAATTCCATTGATTCTTTTGTTATGCTAGCAGATGCTTTCGTAAAGGCCCATGTCGGGGCCATGAAAGTCAAGACCATAAAGTCAGACATTTTCAAGGTTAAATAAAGAGACAATGAGATGCTTAGGGAGTTCGTGTCAAGTTTCTAGATAGAACATATGAATATGCCTCCGGTTGCAGATGATTGGGCCATCCAGGCATTCACTCAAGAGCTTAACCCCCGAAGTTCCTTGGCCTCTCAACAGCTAAAACAAAATTTGGTAGAGTACCTGGCGGTGACCTGGGCCGATGTCCACAACAGGTACCAGTCAAAGATCAGGGTTGAGGATGACCAACTCGGAGCTCCTTCTGGGTCTGTGCACCACATCAGGGCCGATGACAGATCTAAGAGAGCCGTTGATCATGAGTTAAGACCGGTCCGATATCGATAACAACCATACAATGGGGACCGGAGGGGAAATGGGTCCGGGTATCACCCCATAAGGAACGAGAAGAGAAGCGATCGAGGACCCAGTAGCTGAGGTTTGATAAGTAAAAATGGTTTTGACAAGCCGCTCGGGGGTAGGAAAGCATCAAGGTTATCAGAGTATAACTTCAACGTTGATGCTCCCAACATCGTGTCAGCCATCGAGCGCATCAAAGAGACCAAGTAGCCCCGACTATTTTAGTCCGACCCTACCCAAAGAGATCCTAACTTGATGTGTAAGTATCACGACACTCATGGTCACAGGACTGAGGATTGTCGATAATTGAGAGAAGAAGTTGCCCGGTTATTCAAAAACAGGCACCTCCGAGAATTTTTGAGTGATCAAGCCAAAAACCACTTCAGGAACAGGGATGCCAACAAACAGGTCGAACAAGAGGAGCCTCAGCACGTCATCAACATGATCATCGGAGGGGTTGATGAACCCCAAAGGCCAATGATAAAGGACACTAAAGTATCTATCACAAGGGAAAACGAACCCGAGATTATATCCTCGAGGGAACCATTTTGTTCAACGACGAGGATGACGAGGGCATCATACAATCTCATAATGATGCACTGGTAATATCCGTGCTTCTCACTAAATATCGAGTTAAAGGTGTGCTGATTGATCCAGGTAGCTCGCCAACATCATCAGATCAAGGGTCATAGAGCAGTTGGGGTTACATGACCAAATAGTGCCGGCTCCGGGTGTTGAACGTATTTAACATGGCATGGGAAACCACTAAAGGGGAGATAACCCTGCCGGTGAACACCGCCGGGACGATCCAAGAGACAAAGTTCTACGTGATCGAAGGGGATATGAGGTATAACGCTCTATTCGGAAGGCCGTAGGTTCACAAGTTGAGGGTGGTACCTTTGACCTTGCACCAAGTGTTGAAATTACCTACACCGAGAGGAGTTAAGACGGTCTACGAAGAGCAGCCGATCGCAAAGAAGATGCTCGCATTTGATAAGGTAATCCAGGTGCCCGCGGTTTCGACATCAAAGAACACAGAGCTGAACAGAAAGGAAAAAACTAAATAGCAATCACTGATGTCGGTCTCGGCCGAATCATAGGAACGAGAAGGAAATGAGAAGGATGATTACGGAGTTCCGAGATCGTTCATAGCTCCTGATAACACTGACGCCACCAAATCGACAGCTGAAGAGTTAGAGCAAGTCATATTAATCGAACATCAACCGGATCGAAAGGCATACCTAAGCACGAGGTTAACCCCTGAGCTCAGGAAAAAACTCATTGATTTTCTTAAAGTTAACATAAATTGTTTCACTTGGTCCTATCTTGATATGACAGGGATCTCACCGAAGATAACCACCCATAAGCTGAGTTTGGACACAAAGTTCCATCTGGTTAAGCAGAAGAGGAGGCCATAGTCCGAGGTCAAGCACATATTCATCAAGGACGAGGTATCCAAACTCCTTAAAATAGGGTCCATCTGGGAAGTTAAATACCCGGACTGGTTAGCTAACATAGTGGTAGTGCCTAATAAAGGGAATAAGCTAAGAATGTGTGTAGATTACAAAGATCTAAACAAGGCATGCCCTAAGGATTCTTTCCCTATGCATAACATCGATCGGATGATCGATACAACGGTTGGGCATGGGATACTAAGCTTTCTCAATGCTTATTCTGGGTATAACCAAATTCGTATGGACCCGGGCGATTAGGAAAAGACTTCTTTCATCACTAAATTTAGCACCTACTACTATAATGTAATTCTGTTTGGGTTAAAGAACGTTGGTTCCACCTATCAATGCCTAGTAAATCGGATGTTCGAAGAACAAATAGGAAAATCAATGGAAGTTTATATTGACGATATGTTAGTCAAATTCCTGCGAGCAGAGGACCATTTCAAACATTTTTAGGAGACCTTCGACATACTGAATAAATACAATATGCAGCTGAATTCAGAGAAGTGCGCATTCGGGTCGGATCGAGAAAATTACTCGGGTTCATGGTATCCAATCGAGGGATCGAGATCAACCCTGACAAAATCAAATCCATAGAGGACATCACAATGGTGGACAACGTCAAGTCCGTTCAAAGTCTGACCAGGCGTATAGCTTCCCTAGGCTGGTTCAACTCGAGGTCCTCAGACAAAGCCATCAATTCTTCTCACAGTTAAAGAAGAAGAATAACTTTTCCTGGACCCCAGAATGCCAACAAGCTTTGGAAGAACTCAAACGGTACTTATCAAGTTCGCCCCTATTTCACACTCCGAAGGTAAACGAACAAATGTACCTCTACTTGGCGGTTTCCGAGGTGGCGGTAAGTGGAGTCTTAGTTCTAGAGGAAGAAGGTACACAATTCCCTATTTACTATGTCAGTATAACTCTAGGCGACGTCAAATCAAGGTATCCTCACCTGGAAAAGTTGGCGCTCACTTTGCTAAGCGTCTCCAGGAAGCTAAAGCCATACTTTCAATGCTACCCCATATGTGTCGTTACCTCTTACCCACTAAGGAATATCATGCACAAGCCCAAGATCTCGGACCGGTTGGCCAAATGGGCAGTGGAAATTAAAGGGTATGATATCAAGTATCGACTCTGAACTACCGTAAAATCTCAGATTTTTACAGATTACGTCGGCCTTAATACCCGAAGTCGAAAGGGAATTACTGTTAAACTCGGGGATCACTTTAGGAATTTGAGCCCTTTTCACGGACGGTGCCTCGAAGGCAAAAGGGTCCGGGCTCGGTATCGTATTGAAACTTCCTATGAGAAACGTAATTAGGAAATCTATTAAAATGGTGAAATTAACTAACAATGAGGCCGAGTATGAGGCCATGATTGCAGGTCTAGAATTGGATAAAAGCCTTGGGGCCGAGGTGATTGAAGGTAAGTGCGACTTCCTCCTTGTGGTAATTCAAGTTAAGGAGACGTTCCAAGTAAATGAAGAACGAATGCGAAGGAACTTGGACAAATTGCAGGTAACCCTGCATCAATTGAGGGAATGGACCCTACAACACATACCTCGAGATTAGAACAATGAAGCCGATGCACTAGCTAACTTGGGATCGTTGGTCGATGCTGACAAGTTTGGTTTGGGACAATAATGCAACTAATGAAGTCAGTGATAGAAGAAGGCCACGCTGAAGTAAACTCAACAAGTTTACCTTAGCATTATATGAACAAATACATAGACTACTTGAAGACCGTAAAATTGCCTTCGGATCCCAAAGAGTCGAGAGCCTTGCATACCAAGGCTGCCAGATTTAGCTTGGTCAAAGGAGCATTGTTCAGGAGAACCTTCAACAGCCTGCTAGCCCGATGCTTGGGACCGGGAGAGACCGACTACGCCATGAGAGAAGTTCATGAAGGCACTTGTGGGAAGAATTCGGGGGCAGAATCTTTGATTAGAATACTAATTAAGGCCGGCTATTACTGGACCAAAATGGAAAAAGATGCGAAGGACTTCGTATGGAACTATGGTGATTGACAGAGGCACGCCCCTATGATCCATTAACCGGGAGAAATGCTCCACTCGGTTTTGTCCCCGTGGCCATTTATGAAGTGGGGAATGGACATCGTCGGTCCCCTGCCATGGGCACCCGGTAAAGTTCAATTCATACTAGTTATGACCGATTATTTTTTCAAATGGGTCGAGGCTCAAGCATTTGAAAAGTTCCGGGAGAAAGAAGTCATTGACTTCATATGGGACCACATAATATGTCGATTTGGGATATCGGCCGAGATCGTTTGCGACAATGCAAAGCAATTCGTCGGCATCAAGGTGAATAAAGTTTTCGAAGATCACAATCAAGAAGATACTATCAACGCCTTATCACCCTAGTGAGAACGAGTAGGTAGAATCAACAAACAAGACCATACTTTAAAACTTGAAAAAGAGGTTGACCGGTGTGAAAGGGAAATGGAAGGAGATCTTGCTCGAAGTCCTGTGGGAATACCGTACAACTTCCAAATCTAGCATCGGGGTTACCCCGTTTTCCTTGGTCTACAGAGCCGAAGCCTTAATACCAGTCGAGGTAGGAGAGCCGAGCCTCAGGTTCCAGTATGCGACCGAAGAGCCAAACGGAGAGGCCATGATAATGAGCCTGGAACTATTGGATGAAAGGCAGGAGGACACCCTGGTCCGGTTGGCCGCCTAGAAATAACGAATAGAAAGGTATTACAACCAAAGAACCAGCCTCCATCACTTTTAAGTCAGGGACTTGGTGTTGAGGAAAGTAATATTACACCAGGAACCCGAACGAAAGGAAGATGGGACCAAACTGAGAAGGACCATATCGAGTTGTCAGAATAACCGACAAAGATTCGTATAAACTCAAAGTAGGAAATGACATAGAACTACCGAACAACAGGAACGTGACACACTTAAAGCGGTACTACTGCTAAGGTACGAACTCAATTACTTTTTAATCATGTTATAAATCATGCTAACGTATGCAGGTAATCGAGCATGGATAGATGTGGCTATTAAGTCTGAAAGGGCGTGTTACACTCTTTTTCCCTTGAGCCGGTTTTGTCTCGAAGTGGTTTTTTGGCAATATTTTTAATGAGGCAATATAAAATGTGTTAACTTAGATTTGAAGACTGGTTTCAGACCATAGTCAATGATTATTTTCTTCAGACCAAAAGTATCTGAGCCGTCACGAGTTCGACCTCGAATACTCGGGGCAATTATCCTCGGATTAGGGTCTTTAGCAAGGGAAAATGAAAATTTATTTATGTGCTAAAAGCTAAGGCTTGGTGGTTAGGATTCATTGTAAGGGACAAACGGTCATATCAACCGTGACCACATAGTCCACTCTAGCCAAGGCACAAGTTTTTATGCGCTTTCGATCGTGTACCTTGCATACTAGGAAATGAAAGAAATTTCCACTTCCCTTACACTTTGTTACTACGCATTTTTGCTTCTTTGATCCCGGATCCTAAAAGGCTACGGGCTACCCCTACTCAGGGACTATCAAGACCATGGGCTACCCCTACTCGGGGATTGTGGCCCGATGAAAATTTAAATGACCCAGGCTACCGAATTTCGAAGGCACCAAACCTATTAGGCGATGCCCAAATATAAAAGGCTACGAACACCCTAAAAATGGATCGGAGACGTCTGAAGTCTGTAACCAAAAAGTAAGGCCCTTATGAAAATTCAAAACCTACTAAAAGGTGACCCTCGACAAAAACATTGTCTAAAAACACTTAAGCATCTTGAAAACCTCCGGCTCACCAAGGGTTCGAAGCCACAAGCAAACAAAGTTGCATCGAAGTAGGGCTTCATTCGAACCTCTAAAAAATGAATGCCCATAACTACATCTGATTTTATGTTAAGGCATCAAAAACAATACACAAATAGAAATTGCAAGAAGACGTTGGAAAAGAAAAGGAATTTTTTCATATATATTCCAAAATATATTTACAAAGACCCGATAGAACGACCTCAAAATAAATAAAAAAAAATACATACGGAAAGATAAATTGGAAAAATACTAAGGCATCTACGCCTGGCCTTCGCCGAGGCCAGACTCATTGCCAGAACAATCGCAATCCTCAGAGCCATCGGAACCCTCAGAGCCTTCGAGACCCTTAGGCTCGTAGAGCTCCTTTACCTTGGCCTCGAGCCTCCTAGCTTCTTCAATCTCGTCCGATAGGTCAAAACCTCAAGCATGGATCTCTTTGAGGGTCTCTCTCCGGGAGAGCCGCTTTGTGTATTCAGTCTTCGTCTTTAAGCGGGTCTCGGTTGCCTCCACATCGCATTGTACTGGGCCACCACATCCTCGGCATCAGCAGATGTTGTATTCAATTTGGAACTTAATGCCGCATATTCTTTTCTGAGAGCATCTCACTCCGTGACGGCCGAGTTCAGCTGTGCTCGGATATGATCATTTAGCCGAGACCACTTATCGGCTTTATCCTTTTCCACCCGAAGTTGGTTCTCGACTGATACCAGCTCTGCCTTTGCAGCTTCCTTCTCTGAAGCCAGCAAGTCCATCTTGCCCTTCCACACTTCGGTCGTGGCCTTGACCTCGTCCATCTCAGCCTCAACTGGTCGATCAGGTCTATCCTATGTTGGACCTGCGAAGGCATGTTAATAGTCACCACGACTAACTGCTCGTTTTTAGCTTCAAAAATCTTTACCTTCTCAACCAGGTCATCGTGTTCCTGCTTCAGGGTTGAGGCCTCATTTTGAGCTTTTTCCATCTCGACCTGGAGAATCGGGAGGTCTTTAAGAGCCTCGTCTTGTTGCTCACTAAGAGCCCTGTGCATGTCCTTCTTCCGGACCTGCTCTTTGAGTTCGAACTCGAGCTGGCTAATCTCCAAGCGGTACCGAAGGAAGCTTTCATGATGAAGCACTGAAGCCTTTGAAATAATGAAATTAGTACGGGACACCAAAAACGTAAGTGGGATTCATAAAGGGGTACAAAAAGGTTAACGCCTTACTCGGTTCAGCGCTTGCTGCACCTCGTTGAAGAGACTTGACATGCCCACCTCATTCATCTTTGCCTGGTACTCCTCGGTCACCAGGCATTGGAGGTAGTTGGCTAAGCACACTGGAGAAGACAAGACCCGGACATCCTTCGGGATTGTGAGAACGACCATTCTCTTGCGCTCTGGGTCCACGCTTGGAGCAAGAAATTACTTAACTAGTTTTGGGCTTGAACTCGGTCCGCCAGCTGTCGAGGGCATGTCCTTCTTCGGGACCTCTAGGTGACCAAGCCCGAAAAATTCCTCCAGTGCGTCCATGTCCATGCTGTCGAAAAGCGTGTTGGGGACATCATCTAGACCCTACGCTCCCTCACTTGAATTTTCTTTGCCTGCTTGGGCCTCTTCGAGCATGGACTCAGCATAAAAAGGCGTCTCCACAATGTCAATGACACCGGTCACCTCCTTTGGAACAAGAGCGGCTTCCTGGGAGGCCGCAACCTCCATCTTCCCCTCAGGTTCTCGAGTTAGAGGGGGATATGCCTCATGGTCCTCTTTCTCGATCTTCGTCTACTCCCTTTCATAAAGGGTCAACCCATGAGCGACGAAGAGGTCATCTTCTTCGGACTCGTCCATGAGTCGGTAGAAAGAGTCAGGTTTCGGTACCCTGGACTTGGTGCTCTTCTTGGGCTTCCGGGCCTAGGTGGCCGCTTTCTTTTTCCTCTTTACCTCGGGGTCCAAGGAACCCAAGGACTTTCACTTTCTCTTATTCTCTTCCTTCGCGAAAGCCCCGAGCTGTCCCGAAATAGAGGGCTCATCAGGAAAGAACGGATCCTCATCCTCACCCAACGACCTAATTTCGGTGGTCTTAGGTAGACCTATAAGAAAAGAGAAAAGGTCAGCACTATCTAATTTGAGAGCGTAGTGATAGCTATTCAGGGAATAACCTCACCATGAGAACGATCCTCCCATTTTCCCTTTGAAAGTTTGCGCCATGAGCGCTTGGAGTACAACATCTACTTAAAGATCCCCTCGATCCACTCCTTGGGGTGGGTGGGGGGGGGGTCGCATCAGGAACTTGGGCAACAACTGCATGACCACAAATAAAGGCAATGAGAGAAAGAGTAAAAAGAAAGAAATACCCAAGAAAGACAATACTTACGGGATGTGTTCCACTCTTCGGGGAATGGTAGAAATTCAGGGGGAATCGGGTCTTCGGTTTATGACCAAAAGAACCTTCCCTGCCAGCCTCGGTCTCGGTCCTCGCGATGCTCGAGAAAGGAGCCTTTCTTCCTTGACCAATGAGATTGATCAGTCCCCTCTCGAATGATTTGGGGACTGTACAGGTGGAGTAGGTGATCGAGGGTGAACCGAGGAGCTTCGGTGTTATTCACAAAATGGCGTAAGAAGATCGAGGGTGGATTTTCCCAAGGCATACTTTGTACTTTTTGCATAAATCAAGGACTATGGGGTCCACCAGGGCGAGCGTGAAGGGGTAAGTGTGAACACTCAAATACCCCTTCACGTGAGTAGTAATATCATCATTGGGCCCGGGAATGACCACGTCCTTACCCTTCTATTTATAGTCTGCTCGAACTACAGGTAAGGTTTCTTTTATGATGAAGCATATATATATCCATGCTCCCTCACCTTGGTCTTGTTGGCTAGATGCCTTCTTGACCTTGAAGTCGTTCCCGATAAAGCAACACCCGTGTATGAAGCTCTTCATGGGGGGCTCTTGAGCTACCTCGGGAACATCCACCTTGGCATTTGCGAGCGGGTGGGAAGATGAAGGGGCAGCCTGCTTGTCACGACCCAATCCGATGGGCCGCGATGGGACCCCATTGCTTTACCTAACCGAGCACCAACGTAATGTATTTTTCTTATCATACCAACATGGGTAAATGGGCCAGAAGTGATGTCATGAGATAACTAGAATAAAACATAAGGGAATACTAGATAGTACGACCCAACATGATATAGAAACTTATACATGTGACATACGGGCCTATAAGGCCGACATGATTATTTGTATACTCAAAAACATAGGCCGACAAGGCCATACAAGAATCCATAAACATGAAATCTGTCTACAAGCCTCTAAGAGTACATAAATATCATAAAGGCTGGGACAGGGTCTCGCCATACTAATTAATACATGTCCAAATCATACTGACCAAATAAGCAACTTCAGAGCAAGTGGAGTTCACCAACACCTTCCGCTGAGCTTATAGCCTACTAGGAGGACTCTCAACCTGTCTATCGGGACCTGCGAGCATGAAACACAGTATCCCCAGGCAAAAGGAACGTCAGTACAAATAAAGTACCGAGTATGCAAGGCATGAAAGCAGTATATAAAAGACATGCAAGAAACATGGAGTACCGAACTCAACCTGTAAGTCTGAATAGCTTTGTGAATCATGAAACATTTATAATGTCATGCATATGCATATAAATATCACATCATGCATAGGTATATGCGTACATAACATCATTAAGCCTCTAAGGGAATCTCATCATATCATCTCGGCCTCTGTGGGCGAAATCATCAACGTAGACCAACTGATCAGGTGGTGGTGCATATATAATGTTATAACCTTTCCCCATACCCTATATACATATATACGCGTATATAATGCCATCTGGTCATGGGTCAATATACATGTATAAATGAATGCAATGCATAATGAAGTAAGTCAATAAGATCTCTCAGAATGTCATGAGATCAATATGCCTTCGGTTAATATCATGAAATACACTTTATCAACTTACGTATTTTCTGAGACCCATGAAGAGACGATAGAATAATAGGACACATGGGGAATCAAGAACATAGGCACCCCTATTACTTCTAAAAATAGAATCATTTGTGAAAGTTGTGTGCTTGCTCGTTTGGTTGCATCATATAGATCATACCAAAAGGAAAGAAGGGATAGACTTAGCATGACTTAACTCCATTGAGTCCTTAATACCTTCCAAGAAAATTTTCAAACAACTCAACTCAATCTACCATAGCATAAAGAGATTCAAAATCAGTGTTGAGTAAAGGCTAAGTCCGCAACTTAAACTAGTTGCTCGTTTATGTGAATTTGGGCAGCATCTCCCATGTAACAAGAACCTCCTCCAATACTATATACCAACAACAATGACCAGAGCAATCCAGAAATATATAATTATCAATAACAAGACACCATATAACAACAACAAGTCACAACTACTTCACGACGAGTGGCAAGCTCTGATTGAAACATGTATACCCCATATCACCCCTTATAGACTTCTTAATTTAACTTAACAACATCATTAACATGATAATAAAATCATTCATCAATTATTCCAGCCTTATACCATATATATATATAACAAAGAAAACTATCCACAACTCCAACTATCCTCAGTTAGCTACTTTATTCACTAGTTCATGTCTAGCCCATCCATTTAACTTAATCAACATCAAGATAACCTTAAGCAAATGCAAGAACACAATATAATTACCTCCTACAGTGGATTCAAGTCAAAATACATGTTATATTTAGCTTATAATAGCCCAACACACCCCAATCACTTCATTCCCAAAACGACAACTATAGTAGTATCAAACACCCCGAAAATGTTACAAAGAACGACCAATTCGCTATTTTGCCATTATGCGGTGTTTCTCCACACCATTTATCCCCTAAAACGACATTAATAGTAGAAAAATAGACAACCCAAAAATAACACGAAACAACCCATAAAACAGTCCATTACAAGTCGAATAACTCGAACTCACGACTTTCGATCACCGTTCCATGAGTTATAACTATTAGGAAATGAATTTATCAACCTTATTTGACATTTAATATCTTAAATACATAAAGTAGGAATTTTATTAACTATTAAATACCTTCCAAAACTCAAACTACAAAGTAAAAGAGAGGTGATATAGCGATACGTCATAGGGATCGTTCTAATATTATCGCTTCTTGATTTCGTACTCGGGTTGTTAATCTTCTTTGAAACCCTTATAGAGAGCTTAAGGGTACATTTATGGGTCTTATTTGGTCGCGGTATCTAGAAAAATTAAGAAAGATATGACATAAGGGATATAAATATCCTTTTATTTTTGAAAAGTCAAAAATGTGCTACTTGGCACTCTAGCATTGACCCTTCTTCCAACGCTTATATTGTTTTATCTGTATGTCGTATGAACGAACATTTACAAGCGTTGGAAACTAAATAACAAGAACTTAAATTTTGTATATAATATGTCTCAAAAAGACCTCATATAACATATGAAAGGTATTGCTGAAAAAGCTTTAGTGACCCACCTAATTGTCACCTATGCAGTCTACTCAGTCTCGCGAAACTGTAAATATCTCTCCACTCCGATATCATATCGATGAACGGTTTAATGCGTTAGAAACTGGACTCGTAGATCTTAAATTTTATATGTGGATCATCCTATAATTCCAAGTATATTAGGAGAAAATCGCTGCTACATTTGACCTAATATTCAACACATTATGAATGTAACTTGTGATGACCTTTGCCAACTTTTGTTCCAAAACTCTTTTGACTTCAAAATGCAACATACGACTATTATACGAATAAAATAACTCATAACATAACATCATTATCATGTTAAAAGCCCTACTATCACCCCAAAAGTACATGTTATAACATTCCCAACTTGTCGACATTCGACAAAACTTATTTTCTTCAATTTGCTTAGTTCCTAAGCCTTTCAACCCTCTTGGTAGTTGTTATCCACGATCTTAAAGATTTGTAACCTCCAAGGTAACATGATTAACTTACTTTATGTACTTTCAAAGATGATCTCATTTCTGAGCTTACATCAATTAACTTATGATGTACTCTCACGTACAAAAATATGGGGTGTAACACTGCTAAGGCACTGACTTAGAAGTTTTTGCCATTGTAATATGGAAAATATAGATTTGAAAAAAATATGAAGATTTAAATATGGTATAAAGGTCTGAGTTGAAGGCTCAAAGAAGACGTATGAAGATGAAGTTGAAGATATGAAGGCTCAATGAACAATGTATGAAGATCTGGAGAAGTTAAAATCCGGTAGAATGTTCGATGGTAAATTCTAGAATTGAAAAGTGGAAGAAGTGAAAAAAGTTAGGCTTTTATAGGGGAAAAGTGTCACGACCCCGAATTCTCACGGGACCATGATGGCGCCTAACATTTTATAGGCAAGCCAATGTTAGAAAGAGTTATTAGCCATTTTTAACAATTCAAATTAAATGAAACCCAATAAGATGAAATAAATTGAAATAGAGTGAATAAGCTAAAATAACAGCGATATCGAGATACAATATCAAAACTGGTGTCACAAGTGCACGAGTGACTAGAGTATTACAAATAACAGTCTAAATAAAAGCATAACTATCTGCAATGAAATAAATTGCTAGAATAATGTAGAAGGGGACTTCAGGCTTGCGAACACCGTACAGTTGTATCTCAAGTCTCCGTCAAGCACCATATCCAAGCAATCTGCTGACCACCGATGTGACCGACTCTAAAATCTGCACAAGAAGTGCAGAGTGTAGTATGAGTACAACTGACCCCATGTACTCTGTAAGTGCCGAGCCTAACCTCGACGAAGTAGTGACGAGGCTAAGGAGGGTCACTTACAAGAACCTGCATGCTGTATAATAATAATAAAAAGGTAAGGAAAATAGGAAGAATAAGATAATTAACTTATGAAAAAGGGCGCAATCCTTGTATCAGAGAACCCAGAATAACCGATCTCATAATTTCATGTAACAACACCAAAAATCAACACAACAACAACAATGAATACAACACACACAATCCGTTGCGGCGCGCAATCCGATCCTACCGTACAATACGCAATCTTCCCTTATTGTACCATATCAATATCAAGAATCACATATAAAATATGTTGCGGCGCGCAACCCTATCCACAATATCATCATAATTAATATCATAATCCTCCCATATTTCACCATATCAAATCACATATAAAATCCTCCCTTATTCTACCATATCACAATCATTACGGCGTGCAACCCGATCCATAAACAAATTCAACAAATGTAATCAATTCAACAACTCAATTCACAAGAATCTCTACGATTAAAGAATATGAAAGCAAAGTAGTAAAGAAACCCCGTACTAAATCAAGAAATACTACAATTAATACGAAAGCAACAAGACAAGCCAAATATATGATAGTTAAAGTGTACAAGTAAGACAATTAAGGCAAGTAGAAATTAATCATAGAGTCATAGAAGGAACGAACATTTCAATACAAGAACAATTAATGACAAGTAACAAGTTATGGCATAGAAAGCAATTAAAGCATGTAACAGTTAAGGCATAGAATAAGAAAATTCATAAAATACAGGAAAGCATGGAAATAACTTTTTTGACGGCATATATATACCTGTCACCTCGCATATACACTGTTACACACACAATTCACATAACATATAGTTCAAGGGTTCCTAATTCCCTCAAATCAAAGTTAGACCCAATGCTTACCTCGCTTTGCAATCAAATCAAAGCGAAACCGGGGCCTTTCCTCTAAAATTCGCCTCCAAACCAATCGAATCTAACCAAAATCAACTTAATATCATCAAACAACGCTAGAGAAATCACTTACAATAGATAAAACAAAGATCTTTACCCTTTTCCCAAAAAGTCAACAAAAGTTAACCCCGGGCTCGCTTCGTGCAAAACCCGAGATTCGGACCAAAACCCAATTACCCATTCACCCCCATGCGTGATTATGTGATTAGGTTTGAAATCCGACCTCAATTTGAGGTCTAAATCTCAATTTTACAAAAATCCCAATTCTACCCAGATCCCTAATTTCTACCATGAAAACCCTAGATTTAATATTGAAAACATTTGGAATGTAATGAGTAATTGAAAAGGAATAGATTAAAGTCACTTACCAATGAATTTAGGAAGAACATCTCTTGGAAAAATTACCTCTTGGGTGTTTAGGGTT
The DNA here is from genome assembly GCF_000715075.1 of Nicotiana tabacum. Lineage (NCBI taxonomy): Eukaryota > Viridiplantae > Streptophyta > Magnoliopsida > Solanales > Solanaceae > Nicotiana > Nicotiana tabacum. Next base: position 23,997,224 of record NC_134091.1, read on the forward strand.
GAGAAAATGTGAGAAATGAGCTAAGTCCCGTTTTCTCATCTTTTTGTCGAGGCGCAGATATCGCAAATGCGACCTGGGGTTCACAAATGCAAACCCTGCAAATGCGAATAAGTCCTCGCAAAAGAGAACTCCCCACACCTCTGTTGGCATTGGAAATATGATACTTTGTTCGCAAATACGAACGTGGGACATTCCGCAAGTGCGACCACTTTGATCACAAATGCAAACCAGCTCCTCCAGAACGCCATCGCAAATTATAACAATTTTTTCGCAGATGCGAACCTGACATAGCTCATCCTACTATCGCAAATGCGAGAACTTAAGCATGTGCAAAAAACACCGGCAGACTCCTAACTCTATCAAACACTCCGCTATGCGTTCGAAACTCACCCAAGCCCCTCGAGCTCCAAACTGAACATGCACACAAGTTCAAAAACATCATACGAACTCGCTCGCACGATCAAAACACAAAATACCACCTAGAGCTATGGATCAAACATCAAAATGAATGATATTTTCAAAGAAACTCAAGAACATGCAAATTTACCACCGGACTTCCAAATCACGTCAAATCAACTTCGTTTTGCACCAAATTTTGAGTGTCAAATAGCAATACGGAACTATTCCAAATTTTAACATCAAAATCTGAACCTGTTAAACCTTGAAATTCTTGAACTTTCAAAAATGCTAGATTTCGGTAAAATGATTCAAAACAAGTTAGGGACTTCCGAATTAAATTTTGGGCATATGACTAAGTCCCAAATCACGATGCAGACCCACCGGGACCGTCAAAATACTGATCTGGGTCCGTTTATGCAAAATGTTGACCGTAGTCAACTCAAATCATTTTAAAGGTTAAAATTCGCATTTTTTTAAAATTTTCACATAAAAATTTTCTGAAATAAGACATAGACTACGCACGCAAATCGAGATACGTAAAATGGAGCTAATCAAAGTATCGGAGCATAGAAATGAAGGCAAAAACTATAAATGACCTATCGGGTCATCACATTCTCCACCTCTAAACAAACGTTCGTCTTCAAACGAACATAGAAAGGTACCTGGATTGGTGAAAAATTGTGAATATCTACTCCGCATGTCAAACTCGGACTCCCACGTGGTTGTATCGATCGGCTGACCTCTCCACTATACTTCAACTGAAGGATAACTCTTAGACCTCAACTTTCGGACTTGTCGGACTAGAATAGCCACCGGCTCCTCCCCATAAGTCAAATCCTTGTCCAACTAGACTGAACTGAAATCTAACATATGGGACGTATCACCGTGATACTTTCAGAGCATGCACTTATGGAACACCGGATGGACTACTGATAAACTTGGTGGCAATGCAAGCTTGTAGGCCACCTCACCCACTCACTCAAGAATCTCAAAAGGTGAGATATAACTAGGGCTCAACTTGCCCTTCTTTTCGAAACTCATCACACCCTTCATGGGGAAAACCCGAAGAAATACCCTCTTCCCAACCATGAATGCAACATCACGAACTCTACGGTCGGTGTAACTCTTCTACCTAGACTGAGCTGTGCGAAGTCGATCCTGAATCATTTTGACCTTTTCCAAGGCATACTGAACCAAATTGATACCCAACAACTGAGCTTTTCCCGGCTCAAACCAATCAACTGGCGAACGGCACCGCCTCCAGTACAATGCCTCATAGGGATCCGTATGAATACTCAACTTGTAGATGTTGTTGTAGGCAAACTCCGCAAGTGGCAAGAACTGATCCCAAGAACCCCCGAAATCCATAAAGGAAGTGCGAAGCATATCTTCCAATATCTGAATGGTGCGCTTAGACTGTCCATCCGTCTGGGGGTAAAATATTGTACTCAACTTAACCCGTGTTCCTAACTCACGATGTACGACCCTCCAGAAATGCAAAGTGAACTGCGTACCTCAATCATAAATGATAGACATGGGCACACCGTGAAGACGTACGATCTCGCGGTTATAGATCTCAGCCAACCGCTATGAAGAATGGTAATTGCCACTGGAATAAAATGTGCCGACTTGGTCAACTTATCCACAATGACCCATACTGCGTCAAACTTCTTCTAAGTCTGTGGGAGCCCAACAATAAAATCCATGGTAATATGCTCCCTAGGGGTTCTTATCGAGCAGATAATTACGCTTAACAGTTCGGCTTATCGGATTATAAATATAGTGATACGCTAACCATCCAATAAGATAACGGGCGGATTGGTATCAGATTAACGATTATCGGAAGGTTATCGGACGGTTTATTGGCTAAACCAAATAAATTTTTTATCATAGTATCTTGCTGCTCTAGCTTCACAACTCGGTCATATGTTTTTCTAATGTATATTCGAGGCATTTTATGTGCACATGACAATAAATCCCATAGTATATTATGTACATGTTGGATATGAGACTATCTCAATCACTGCACCCAAATGAAGCAGCAACCTTAATTATCACTTCTCATTGGCTATTTTTTTTTATCATAGCATCTTGCTGCACTTTCTCTGTTTTAATGTATATGTTGTTCTCATATCCAACATGTACATAGTATACTGTGGGATCTATTACTCTGGAACAAATTTTTTGAATACTCAATAAAGGTAAAAGTGTAAATATAAAAATTCTTAACGGGTTAACGATTTATCCGATAAAAAAATTGAGTAATCCGCCCCCAAACTGTTAAGCCGTTAATTATAAAATCTCAATCCGTTCGCCATCCATTATCCCGATAATCCGATACCAATAAGCTAATAAACCATCGATTCGGTTAACAGTTATGGTTTGATTTTGAACAACCCTAATGCTTCTACTTCCACTCGGGGATCTCTAGCCTCTGAAGCAAACCATCAGGCCTCTGATGCTCGTACTTTACTTGCTTACAATTCAGACACCAAGCCACATATGCAACTATATACTTCTTCATTCTCCTCTACCAATAATGCTGCCGCAAGTCTTGATACATCCTTGCGGCACGCAGATGAATGGAATACCGGGAACTATGGGCCTCCTCAAGAATCAACTCATGAAGCCCATCCACATTAGGCACACAAATCCGACCCTGCATCTTCAACACCCCATCATATCTAATATTAACCTGCTTTGCAGTACCGTGCCATACCATGTCCTTAAGAACAAGCAAATGGGGGTCATCATACTGACACTCTCTGATGTGTTCATATAAAGAAGACCGAGAGACCGTGCAAGCTAGAACATAACTGGGCTCTGAAATATCTAACCTCACGAATTGATTGGCCAAAGCCTGAACATCTAATACTAGCGGCCTCTCTCCAACTGGAATAAACGTCAGGTTACCCATACTCATAACCTTTCTACTCAAGGCATCGGCCACCACATTGACCTTCCCGGTATGATACAAAATGGTGATATCATAATCTTTCAACAGCTCTAACCACCTCCTTTTCCTCAAGTTGAGATCCTTTAGCTTGAACAAATACTGTAGACTCCAATGATCCGTGAATACCTCACACGACACGCGATAAAGATAGTGCCTCCAAATCTTTAGTGCAAGAACAATGGATGCTAACTCTAAGTCATGAACAAGATAATTCTTCTCATGAAACTTGAACTACCGTGACATGTATAGAATCACCTGCCATCCTGCATCAATATTGCATCGATCCCAATACGCAATGCATCACAATACACCATGTAGGATCCTAAACCTGTGGGCAACACCAACACTGGCGCTATAGTCAAAGCAGTCTTGAGCTTCTGAAAGCTCAACTCACACTCATCCGACCACCTAAATGGAGCACCCCTTTTGGGTCAATCTAGTCAATGGGACTGCTATGTGTCACACCTCCTTTTTACCGAAGAGGATATGGGATAAGGGAATTTTTCCAAATTAAGTGACATTAATCGAAATGGGATTATTTATTTATCAGAGTCGCCACTTGGAATAATTTATGGTGTCCCAAGTCACCGGTTTATTTTAAATCCCAAATCGAGGAAGTTTGACTCTATTTATGGTCCGCGAATACAGAAGACCGGGTAAGGAATTCTGTTAACCCGGGAGAAGGTGTGAGGCACTCCCGAGTTCCGTGGTTTTAGCACGGTCGCTTAACTAGTAATAATTGGCCTAGTTATCTGATTTATACATATTTGAAACCTTTTGTGCATTACCGCTTTTATATCGCTTTTAATATTTATGAAATTTATTTCTGGAACAAGTCACGATGTCGTACACTTGTCGTTTTGATACACATTGCAAACCGCACCACATGAAATGCACCCGCGATTTACAACATGTTTACTTTTATTATTATTGTTTGAAGTTCTGATCGATTCACGTGAAACGCACACTCGAATTGGGATTTACGTATCGTGACCATGCCACGGGAACCGTACCCATGGTCACGATGATTTATTATTTGCGTCTAAAGCAAGCTACGATGTTCATGATTAATTACTACATTTGAGATTGTTTTGAGATCGTGATTTATGATAAAGTATTATTGTGGAAAGGTATATGAGTTCAACACATCCTTAATAAGTAAGTTAACAACAATTTTACCCTTATTAAATTGGACCAAACAAAAATAAACCATTAGGTCTATTACATCAAATTAAAACCTCACATGCCCAAATTAATTCTCAAACAAATCCTATGGCTTTCTCAAATATTTTCCGAACAACCTATGAATAATTAAGCTAAAACCCATAACTCAATTTGTTATAGCACAAACTAAAACACAACCTACTGCCATTAAATCTTTCACAAATGAGCAATAAAAATTCTAATCAAAATTGGAAGACTCAAAACATTATACATTCTGAACTAAAAAAAAAAGCAAGTAGAGATATTCTCACACATAATCCAAATCAATGAAAGAAAATAGCCGACATAAAGAAAGATGAAACGGTAACCATTATAACCTTTATAATTAACCAAATGAAAGCAGTACACCAATACGCATAAGACAAACATCAACCAAAATTAATAGATAACAAAGAAGAAAATTCGGAAAGAAAAAAAAAATACAGCGAAACATTATATGAATCAATATCCAAAAAGAAAAATAAAAAAAACTAAGAAACGAACCTTTTATTGAACAATTCTCTTCAATAATATTAGAAGTTCCACCGGAGCTTTAAAATTTCAGAAACGGCAAGTCGAACTGCGACAAGAACTCGAACCGACGACTAAGATCGGAAAAGCTCAAAAAACCCACAACAACTCTCGAGGTGTTGATAGCCCAGGAGATGCAGAGTGAACAGTAGGAGATAGAATTATTTTGAAATTCCCTTTCATTACTGTTTTTTTTTAATTTCCGATCTCAATCCTTTGTTGAAGCTTTTCTATGTATTTTTTAGCTAATTTCCTTTTTTTCGAAACTTCAAATAGCACTTTAAGAATTCTGAGCTTTTGAAAGTTTTGTTTCTAGCCTATATTGAGTGCCTTTTCGCGTGTGTGATGAGAGGAGGGTGTGGGAGTGAAAGAATGAGAGTGAGATAGGGGCGGCGCTAGGGTTCTCTGTAGAAGAGGGGTCTGTTCCGTCTATCTCTCTTTCTTTTTGTCTCTGTTTTTCCCCCTCCCCCTTCTCTCTATTTTCAGATCTATCTCCCTTTTGTGTGTTGGGTGAGTGAAAAATATATAGGTCTAGGTACAGAGATTAATTGGTGACATGGACATGTGCATTTTTTGAGAGAAAGTATGTGAGTTTGTTACAAAAGATAAGGAAGATTCTTGCCACATGGAAATGACTTATTGACACTTGTTTTAATTAATATATTTTTTTTAAGAGTGTAAAATAAAAATACTAGCTAAATATTTTAAAATCAAGAACATATAATTTTTGTGATTTTTAATTTTCTTAAATAAACCTACGAAAAATGAAGTTAAGGTTAAAATATGTAGATTAAACTTAAAATTATTTACATACTAAAAAGTGTTGAAAAATCACAAGTATGGTAAAAAATTAGGTGCTTACTCTATGGATGAAAATTCCTCCGGGAACTGGCGATAATAAACCGCCAAACCAAGGAAGCTCCGAATCTTTGTAGCTGAAGTAGGTCTAGGCCAGTTTTGAACTACCTCAATCTTCTTAGATCCACTTTGATGCTCTCTGCAGATACAACATGTCCCAAAAAGGCGATTGAGTCCAACTAAAACTCACACTTTGAAAACTTGGCATATATCTCTCAGAGTCCTAAGTACAATCCGAAGATGTTGCTCATGCTCCTCTCGATTTCAAGAGTAGATCAAGATATCATCAATGAATACGATCAATAAAGAATCCAAATAGGGCTTGTATACAGGGTTCATCAAACTCATAAATGCTGCTGGGGCACTTGTCAACCCAAATGACATCATTAGGAACTCATATTGCCCATACCGAGTCCGAAAAGCCATCTTAGGGACATCAAATGCCTAATCTTCAACTGATGGTATCCATACCTCAAATCGATCTTCGAAAATACCTTGGCACCCTGAAGCTGATCAAGTAAGTCATCAATCCTCGGCAACGAATAGTTGGTCTTGATAGTGACTTTTTTCAACTGTTGATAGTCTATACATATCCTCATCGATCCATTTTTATTCTTCACGAACAATACGGGCTTACCCCAGGGTGAGACACTAGGTCTAATGAATTCTTTATCAAGTAAATCTTACAACTGCTCCTTCAATTCCTTCAACTCCGGCGGGGCCATACGGTATGGTGGAATAGAAATGGACTGAGTGCCTGGAGCTAAATTAATACAGAAGTCAATATCTCTGTCGGGTGGCATCCCCGACAGATCTACAGGAAACACCTCTAGAAACTCACGTACAACAGGTACTGAATCTATGGAAGGAACCTCCGCACTAGAATCCCGAATATAGGCCAAATAAGTTAGACACCCCTTCTCGACCATACGTTGAGCCTTGACATAAGAAATAACCATGCTGGTAGAATGACCAAGAGTCCATCTCCACTCTAATAGAGGTAACCTCGGCAAGGCTAAAGTCACTGTCTTGGCATGACAATACAATATAACATGATACGGTGACAACTAATCCATGCCCAAAATAATATTAAAGTCTACCATATCAAGAAGTAGGAGATCTACACGAGTCTCAAGACTCACAATAATAATCGCACACGAACGATATACATGATCTATATTAATAGAATCTCCCACAGGTGTGAACACATACACAAACGTACTCAAAGAATCATGAGGCACAACCAGATATGAAGCAAAATAGGATGACACGTAGGAATAAGTAGAGCCCAGACTAAATAGAACTGAAGCATCTCTATCGCAAACTAGAACAATACCCGTGATAACGACGTCAAATGACTCTGACTTAGGTCTAGTCGGGAAAGCATAAAATTGAGGCTGGCCCCCACCACTATGACCTACGTCTCTGGGATGGTCTCTAGCTGGCTGAACTCCACCTCTAATGGCCTGACCTCCACCTATAATAGCCAGACCTCCACCTCTGGCTGCCTGCCCCCTTTCTTTAGCTGGCTGAGTAGGCGGTGGAGCATTTGGTACCAGGATCATGGCACGAGAACTCTGTTGTGGCATGCCGCTCAACAATCTCACACAGAACCTCCTGATGTGACTAGTACCTCCATACTCAAAACACCCATCCTGGTGTTGTGGCTGCTGAAGCTAACCCAAACAGGCTGGATAACCACGGGCATAGATCTGGATCAGAGGCGCACTAATTGGAGCTGATGGTGCACTGTAAGCTGTTTGCCCCAGATGAGATACATAAAGACCACGACTCCTTAAAGCACTGTGAGATACTTGAAGCGCTGACTGAAATGGCTTGGGAGGATGGCCTCTACCAAAAGTACCCCTACCTCCAGATGAGGCGCCACTGAAACTACCGGAATGACTATGACTCTTAGCAGACACCGGCCCCCTCTCCTGACCACGAACCATCTCGATCTGTCTAGCAATATCTACGGCCCTCTAGAAAGAAATATCATCTCCAGTCTCCTCGGCCATCTCTAGCCTAATACTGAAAGTGAGCCCATCAATAAATCTCCTCACTCTCTCCCTCTCAGTAGGGAGCAAGATAATGGCATGGCGAGCTAGGTCCACAAATCAAGTCTCGTACTGGGTAATGGTCATACTACCCTGCTGAAGTTGCTCAAACTGCCTGTGGTAATCCTCTCAGAGTGACATGGATGAACTTCTCTAGAAATAGCTGTGAAAACTGATCACACGTAGGTGCAGGCGAACCAGGTGGTCTAGTCAATACATAATCTCTCCACCATCTCTTTGCAGAACCAGTCAGCTGAAACACTGCAAAGTCGACCCCATTGGTCTCAACAATACCCATATTGCGCAACGCCTCGTGACAACGATCCAGGTAATCCTATGGGTCCTCAGAATATGCACCGCTGAAATGAACAGGAAAGAGCTTGGTAAACTTATCCAACCTCAAGAAGGCCTCAGAAGTAGGGGTGGGTTTAAAATCTGAAAAATTAAAAAATTGTACCGTACCAAATTAATTCGGTACAGTATTTTTCAAAAGTTCGATACTTCGGTACGATCCTCGGTATTAGGATATTGGTATTTCGGTATTTCAGTTTAACCGAAATACCAATTTCTTTTACTAAATGTTATATAGCATATGTCAAATACAATGTGTAGTCTAGTTTTAATTAAGCAATGGTACCGGCCAGGTGCCCTAATCTTGAGAGATGTGCCAGTATTTATATGCCCCACTTCTTTTATTTCTGTGTCATCCGTTTTCTTAGCGCTAGAGTAATATGCTATTAAGCTTAATTTGCATGTTATCGTCAGGAGAATTATAATCTGATTTGGTTGAACAAGCCATAGTTCTGAAAAGGCATGCACTTTGTAGGATTCCAACACTTGTCATGGAAAATCGGCATTAGCCAAAGCTCATAACCATTGTGTGTACAATTTTGAGCTCACAACAGAAGTGCAGAAATTACGGTCCACTATTAGACTTTGTTGCTTGCATCTTTACTGATTCTATGGCATGAAAGTGCCTCTGGAATCTATTAATAGAACATTTGTTTCTCAAAGAAGGAAAACTAGATAAGCCAGAGTTGAAATTAAAAAAAAAGTTAAGCAATAGGGAATATGTTCCTACCTAAGAAATTATCGTGCTTTTCCATCCAACTCTTTTTTGTTTTTACCCTTTCGTTTCATATATTTTCTCTATTAAAATTTGGTCTATTTTATATTTTATTGTTCAATGGATGTAATGGCCAAATACTTCTCTTTCAAAATTTTCAATAATCTTGGCTGCCTCAGTCTTATATGCAAATAAGGCAGCTACAAGAAATGCTCTAGTAAAGCTGTACATCACTCTTTAATGCATGATTGCTGTTGCATTTCTTATTATCTTATAGACCTTTATCATGCAAATTTGTTATGCAAATTGATAAATCGAAACAGTACCGAAATCGTACCGAACCAAACAAGAAATATCGAACTACATTGGTACGGTATTTGCTATACACAATTGATAAATCGAATATTGAAATACCGAACCATAATTCCTAAATACCGAACCAAAATACAGAACGCCCACCCCTACTCAGAAGACATAGCGGGTCTATTACCGGCCTGTGCCGTGACGACCGGCTGAACCACCCCAACTGACGGGGCTACTGGAGTCTGATATAAGGGAGCCACCTGCTTAGGGGTATGAGTAGCGGGAGTGTGTGCTCCTCCCCTATCCTGAGTGATAGCCGGTGCCACCGGGAATGCATCAGTCTGGGCCACATTTCCCATAAGGCCCACCAAGCGGACTAGAACGTCCAGAAGTACTAGAGTTGATATGAACCCCTCCGGGATCTGAGCTGGTCTGGCGGGTACGGTTTGAGTTGGAACCTCCTCCTCATGATCAATTTGAGGCTCCACTACGGGTGATGTTGCTCGAGCTCTAGGCTGAGCTCTGCCTCTGCCTCAGCCTCTAGCTTGACCTCGGCCTCGCTCTCTTCCCCTGGTAGTAGCTGCCATTGGGGGATCCGGCTTCTGTCCGGCTACAGATGTTGTGCGTGCTCTCGCCATCTGCAAGAGAACAAGAATAAAATGGTTCAATCATCAATGATAGAATAAAATTGCACGATAGAGAAGGAAAGAAGTGAATTTTTTCCTAAATTCTATAGCCTTTGGAAGATAAGTATAGACGTCTCCGTACCGATTCTCCAGACTCTACTAAGGTTTCTCGTGACTTGTGAGACCTAGGCAATCTAGTACTCTGATACCAACTTGTCATGACCCGGAATTCCCACCCTCGGGACCGTAATTGTGGCTAATATTTTACTTGTTAGGCAAGCCAACGTTAGATAGAGTTATTAGCCATTTTTAACAATTCAAATTAAATGAAGCCCAATAAGCTGAAATAAAGAATTAGCAAAAATAATGACGATATCTAGATAAATTCCCAGAACTGGTATCACAAGTGCACGAGCGACTAGAGTACTACAAATAATAGACTGAATGAAAGCATAGCTATCTGAAATGAAATAAATAGCTAGAGTAATGTAAAGGGGGACTTCAGGGCTGCGAACACCGTGTAGTTGCATCACAAGTCTCCGTCAAGTACCGGATCCGAGCAATCTACTGATCGTCGCTGGGACCGACTCCAAATTCTGCATAAGAAGTGCATAGTGTAGTATGAGTACAACCGACCCCATGTACTCTGTAAGTGCCGAGCCTAACCTCTTTGAAATAGTGACGAGGCTAAGGCGGGTTACTTGTAATAACCTGCACGCAATATAATAATAATAATAGGAAAGGAAAACATGAAGAATAAGGTAGTAAACTTATGAAAAAGGACCCAATCATTGTATCAGAGAACCATGAATAACCTATCTCATAATTTCATGTAACAACACCGGAAATCAACACAACAACAATAATAAATACAACACACACAATCTGTTGCGGCGCGCAACCCGATCCCACCGTACAATATATAATCCTCCCTTATTTTACCATATCAATATCAAGAATCGCATATAAAATCAGTTGCAGCGCGCAACCCGATCCCACTACATCAATATTAAATCCTCCCTTATTCCACCATATCACAACCGTTGCGGCGCGCAACCCGATCCATAAACAAATTCAACAAATGTAATCAATCCAACAACTCAATTCACAAGAATCTCTACGATTAAGAATATGAAAGCAAAGCAATAAAGAAACCCCTTACCAAATCAAGGAATACTACAATTAATACGAAAGCAACAAGACAAGCCAAATATATGATAGTTAAAGTGTATAAGTAAGACAATTCAGGCAAGTAGCAATTAATCATGGAGTTATGGAAGGAACGAACATTTCAATACAAGAACAATTAATGACAAGTAACAAGTTATGACCTAAAAAGCAATTAAAGCATGTAACAGTTAAGACATGAAATAAGATAATTCATAAAATACGGGAAAGCATGGAAACAACTATTTTGACGGCTTATATACACCTGTCACCTCGTATATACTCCGTTACACACATAATTCACATAACATATAGTTCAAGGGTTTTTAATCCCCTCAAATCAAAGTTAGACCCAATACTTACCTCGCTCCGCAATCAAATCAAAGAGAAACAGGGGCCTTTCCTCTAAAATCTGGCTCCAAATCAATCTAATCTAACCAAAATCGACTTAATATCATCAAACAACGCTAGGGAAATCAATTACAATAGATAAAACTAAGATCATTATACTTTTCTCAAAAAGTCAACAAAAGTCAACCTCGGGCCCTCTTGGTCAAAACCCCGAATTATCCATTCACCCCAAGCCCGATTATGTGATTAGTTTCGAAATTCGACCTCAATTTGAGGTCTAAATCTCAATTTTATAAAAAATTTCAATTCTACCCAAATTCCTAATTTTTACCATAAAAACCCTAGATTTAATGGTGAAAATACTTGGAATGTAATGTGTAATTGAAAAGAAATAGATTAAAGTAACTTACCAATGAATTTAGGAAGAAAATCTCTTGAAAAAATCGCCTCTAGATTGTTTTGGGTTGAGAAAATGTGAGAAATGAGTTAAGTCCCGCTTTCTCAGCTTTTTGTCCAGGTGCAGATATCGCAAATGCGACCTGGGGTTCGCAAATGCAAAGATTTCTAGCAAAAAAAAAATCCTCAAACCTCTGTTGGCATTGCAAATGCGACGCTTTGTCCGCAAATGCGAACGTGGGACATTCCGCAAATTCGACCACTTTGATTGCAACTGCGAACCAGCTTCCCCCGGTACCCCATTGCAAATGCGATCAATCTCTTCGCAAATGCGAACCTGACATGGCCCATCCTACTATCGCAAATGCGATCCTAAGCTCGCAAATGCGAGAACTGAGGCCTGTGCAAAAAAAAAACTAGCAGACTCCTAACTCTATCAAACACTCCGCTACGCGTCCGAAACTCACCCGAGCCCCTTGGGAACCAAACCGAACATGCAGACAAGTCTAAAAATATCATACGAACTTGCTCGCGCGATTAAAACACCAAATAATACCCAAAACTATGAATCCGACATAAAAATGAATGATATTTTCAAAGAACTCAAGAACATACAAATTTACAATCGGACGTCCAAATCAACTCTGTTTTGCATCAAATTTTACAGACAAGTTTCAAATAGAAATACGAAACTTTTCCAAGTTTCAACATCAAAATTCGAACCCGTTAGCTAAGAAGTCAACTTTTGGTCAAACCTTGAAATTCTTAACTTTCAAAAATGCTAGATTTCGGCAAAATGCTAGATTCCAAATGCTAGATTTCGGCAAAATGCCAGATTCCGAATTAAATTTTGGGCATATGCCCAAGTCCTAAATCTCGATACGGACCCACATGTACTGTCAAAATACTGATCTGGATATGTTTACATAAAATATTGACCGCAGGCAACTCAAATTATTTTTAAGGTCAAAATTCACATTTTCTTAAATTTTTCACATAATGTTTTTTCGGAATTAGACACGGACTGTGCACGTAAATCGAGACATACAAACTGGAGCTTATGGAGGCCTTAAAGCAAATAAATAAGGGCTAAAACTATAAATGACCTATCGGGTCATCACAAAAAGGTAATTGCGCAACCTTTCGCATTCGAAGATAGTTAGTCGATGACAAACACGTGTTCGAAGTCAGAACTACATGGTTGATAGGACGTTTCGATTTATCCGCCATCTCAGTTATAACGTACGAGGGAAGAAACCAGTGTTCATCTATCATATTGCATTATTTCGGCAAACCTACTTTCCAGAAAATGAGGGGACTATCTGTATACTGGTAAAATCGAGGATAGAGCATACCCGATTTCCCGGTGAAGAAAACAGAAGAAGGGCATGAACGCATGAGACTGAAATCTAGGCCGGGAACCTTTCGTATCGAGACCCATAAAAGAAGAACGATGTGTTCATCATTGGGCATGATAAAGAAACGCTCTCTGAACCCAGAACGAGTTCTAAAACCTTGGAAAATACGGTAAACGGTTACGCACGAAGGATAAATGGCTGTGATTTGTACATGACCGAATATCACGGTGCGGATCTCGTTCGATGTCGGTTATGGATAAGTAATTAACAAGAAAGGAAGATTTTTTTATCTTTTTTAGACTTGTACTAGGGATGAAACTCTCTTACTAGTTAAAGATGGATTTTTTCTTTAGAGAGACACATTGTAACACGCAAATCAAGGCAATACAAATTCATTTTCTGCTTTCTAGCTTATACAAAAGTTCTTACTTAACTGTTTGTTCTTCATTTACAATTGGGTTCGAACCGCGTACAAATTTAATTATTATTCGATTTAAGGGTAAACAACCACAATGTTTAGCATTCGTTAAACAACAAAAGAATCGTTTAGAGACTAGTAAACGTGAGTTTCACTTAACCTTCCTTGTGCGTAGAACATGTTTAATTATTTTTTTTCTTGTTAAAATTAATAACCAAAAAAAAGGTAGCCCAATTAAAGTAGAAGGATTCTTCGGAGAAAAAAAAAAAAGAAATAACCTGATTTACAACTGCTAATTGAAAAGTAGTCACAATTTCGAAAGTAATGTTTTTTAGAAATAACGTGATTTACAATTACTAATTGAAAATTAGCCACAACTTCAAAAGTAATCGAAATTTAACCACTTTTTCATGTAATAATAACTTTGAACAAAAATACCCTTAAAATATGAAAAATAATTCCAGCATAATATGCTGGAGTTCAAATGTTTTACTTATAAAATTCCAGCATAATGTGTTGAAATTTACAACGTGTTGGAATTCCAACATAATATGCTAAAATAATATACACAGGAATTCCATAGTCCATTATATTATGCTGGAACTTTCTGCGTTTAAGTTAGGGTATTTTTGTCCAAATTTTATCTCCTCACAAAATAGTGACTATTTTTCAATAACTTTGCAAGTGCCGCCTATTTTATAATTATCAGTCCGAAAATCGGCTAGCCCATGCTATTATTTTGAAAAAGTAGAAATAATCTGATTTACAACTGCTAATTAATATTAGCAGTAGTTTCAAAAGTAATCGAGATTTAGCCACTTTTTCATGTAAAAATAAAATCTGAAAAACATCCTTAAAAATTCGAAAATATTCCAGCATAATATGATGGAGTTCGAATTATTTACATATGAGATTCAAGCATAATGTGTTGGGATTTCATATTATGCTGGTCTATTGGAGTTCCAACACAACCCACTGGAAGTTTATATGCATGAACTCCATAATCCAGCATATTATGCTGGAACTTTCTATGTTTCAGTTAATGTATTTTTATTCAGATTTTATCTACGCATAAAATAGTGGCTATTTATCAATAACTTTGCAAGTGCTGGCTGATTTTAATACTGGTCCAAAAATTAACTTGCCCATGCTATTTTATTGAAAAAATATAAATAACCTGATTTACAAATTGCCCATGCCACAATTTTAAAAGTAATCAAAATTTAGCCACTTTTCATGTAAAAATAAAAGAAAAATACCCTTAAAAATCCGAAATTTTTATAGCATAATATACTGGAGTTCGAATTATTTATATATGAGATTCTAACATAATGTGTTAGAATTTCAAAATGTGTTGGAGTTACAACATAATATCCTGGAAGTTTATACGCAGGAGCTCCATACATATTATGCTGCAACTTTTCGTACTTCAGATAGGATATTTTTGTCCTGATTTTATCTCCACATAGAATAATGGCTATTTTTCAATGACTTTGCAGATGCTGATTATTTTTCAATTACTTGTCCACTGGCTAGCCCATGCTGGAAAAAAAAAATAGAAATAATTTAATTTACAACTGATAATTAAAAATTATTTCAAAAGTAATCAAAATTTATTCATTTTTTCAAAAGAAAATAAAACTGCGATAATATCCTTAAATTTTTGAAAATATTCCAACATAATATACTGAATTTCGAATTTTTACATATGAGATTCAGCATAATATGCTGAGACTCATAACGTGATGAGTTCCAACACAATATGCTGGAGTTCGAATTTTTACATATAAGATTCAACATAATATATTAGAATTCATAACGTGTTGGAGTTCCAACATAATATACTGGATGTTTATATACATGAGTTCTATAATCCAGCATATTATGCTGAAACTTTTCGTATTTTAACTAGGGTACTTTTGTCCAGATTATATCTACATATTAAATAATGGCTACTTTACAAATATACGCTATTTTTCTATAACCACCCGTAAAAATGACCATGGCATACTAAATGCGAGTAGTGTGAAAAGGCCATTTCAACTCAACTTGATTTTGCGCGTCAATGGGTGATCCACGCAGGTCCCAAGTCCCGACTGACGGCTTAATCTAACGTTTGACCACTCGAGCACTTGATTTTTCTTTAATACGGAGTATAAAATACAATGGATTTAAATTATAAAAACTGACAAAATAAACAATGTGTACATCATCAGCAAAATTTTTACCAGTTGTGACAAGTTACTTATTCCAAATTACCCCCAGATATGATTGATACCCAACTAACACTACCTGTCAGGAATCCTTTTCTCAAACGTATAACTATTTACATAAAACATCGGGAGAAAAATAAGTGCAGGCCTAAAAATATTATTAATAATTAAAGATGAAACCCAATACCTTAGTCATTTGATAGAAAAATCAACAATCACTCTAATAATAAAACTCTAGCCCAAATCCCACACTAAGACAGAGTAATATGAGTTTTACTAACGGGTATACAAACTCTAAAGAAAAAGGAAATAACTAATACGAACTCGATAAAGCTGAAACAAAAGCCTCCAAGAGCAATGCGGTGGCTCACCTCAGCGATAGGATCCACTCGAACGAACTCGTCAGCCGCTAGCTCCATCTCCTGCAACGGTATCTGCATTGAGATGCAAGTAAGGAGTGAGTTATATGTAAATATAACCCAGTAAGATCCTCGACCCACCATTTCGAATACCTCTGAAACACGTGTTAGAAAATACAAACACACTACAATAAGAACAATATACTAAACACAATAATTCCACAATAACATAATATACAGGTATCAACAGAGTTAATAACAATTAACTAACAAGAACACATATGTCTCAACCCACTAAACACTAAGGACTTGTCATAAATGAAGTGAAAGAAATTAACCAACACCACAATGTTTCAAATATGTAACAGAGCATATACAATGCTCACTGAAACATACACAATGCCCCCAATATATCAAGAATCATACACAATGATCGAGTGATGTACAAAGGCATACACAATGCCCCAATATCAGGGCTCACAGTCGTATCAAACAATCAAATCCAACATCATGGCTCACAGCCGTATCACACCATCAAACAATTTATAAAATAATTTTAGTATTTTCTTTTCATAAAAAAATATATTCGCGGCTAGTCAAAGACCACTGATTCTGTCAAACGCACGATTGTCCCAACACATGGACCAGACATATAAAAATATATTTTTCAAGACAAGTTTTGAAAAGCAAGTATCAAAACTTAAGTTTCACTTACCTTACTAACGAAAAATTTTCCAACATTGCGACTTCTAAAACACCAATCAAACGGCCTCCAATGACCTCAATCTATGCGAAATATTAATTAGCGATGTCAATTACACTAGTTAAAGTTATCACATAATTCTTATACAAAAGCTAGTTAATAATTGACATGCTAACGATTCAACCAATCCCTTAATCACTCACAAATGTAAAACTCATTAAACTGAAAAGGTTTCTAACTGGACTTTTATGTCTCATTAATACATATGTAGTGTTGAAAGATTCCAAGTCTAATCACACGAAAACGTAATGTGACTAATTTAAAGTGCAGATCCCATGAATTCTCTGTGCACATTATTTGACTATAATATGTAATGTTATAGAGTCTTGTCCATAATAGTAAGTTTTCCATTATTAGCCAATAATTACTCAATCACATATCTCCTAAATTATAAAGTACTAGCAGAAGCCGAAACTATTTACCAACAAAGGAAACGCTTTTCCATAGCATTGTACACCCAAGCCTATATTTAATTTAATTCCTCAATCATTACATCATCATTACCAATATAATTACTCTACTCCAATTTCACTGAATACTACTGTATGTAAGAATTAAGAATAGACATACCTGTTAACTTGATATATCTCTTTTCTTACAAGAATTCCTACGCAGTGGAGAATTAATCACGCCGACACAATAAGTATTTTTCCCTAAAATTAGTTCATAAAGTTTTACGTGTTATATATATATATATATATATATATATATATATATATATATATATATATATATATATATATATATATATATATTCCAATCCCTAAATCCTAACTTTAGCAGCAATAGGTTAAGGCCCGTATTTTATTTTTCATCCCTATTATTATCTAAAATTATTAATATTGCTCAGTGGTATACCTAATTATAAATTAGGTTCACTAATCGTTTATATAGTATATTATCTAATATATAATAAATCTTCTTCATTAGCTTAATCTTTGACCCAACAGGTACCAACAAAATTACTTCTTCAATCTCTCGATTAATTAGTATATAACTATATTTTGAGTTATTACATTCTCCCGCACATAATAAGCGTTCGTCCTCGAATGGGTTAGAAAGTGTACCTGACATCTCAAAAAACTAGGGGTACTTGCTTCGCATGTCTTCTTCGAACTCCCACGTAGCTTCCTCTGTTGGATGGTTGCGCCATAAGCACTGAAGCAACCTTTTTCGACCTCAATTGTAGCACTTGCCTATCAAGAATAGCATCGGATCTTCTTCATAAGTTATGTTCTCATCAAGCTCCACATTCTCAGGCTGAATCTTATGGCTATCATCACGAACATATCATCTAAGCAAAGACACATGAAACACAGGATGAACCGCAGACAACCTCGGAGGTAAAGCAAGTCTTTACGCTACCGACCCGATTCGATCTAAAATCTCATATGGACCAATATACCTCGGACTTAGCTTGCCTCTGCGCCCAAATCTCATGACTTCTTTTATATAGGGACACCTTCAAAAAGTCTTTTTCTCCTTTCATGAATTCCAAATCAAGAACTCTCTTATTCGCATAGGATTTTTGTCTGCTTTGTGCTGTACGAAGTCGGTCTCGTATCAATGCAACTTTCTCCAAAGCTTGTTGAACCAAATCCGGACCCAATAGATATGCTTCATCAGGTTCAAACCATCTAACTGGTGAACGACACTTAAGACCATATATAGCTTCAAATGTCGCCATTTGTATACTCGATTGATAGCTGTTAGTATAAGCAAACTCTGGTAACAACAACTAATCGTCTCAGTGACCACCAAAAACAATCGCACAAGCTCTAAGCAAGTCGTCCAAGATCTGAATAACCCGTTCGGACTGTCCGTCCGTCTGTGGATGGAAAGTTGTGCTCAACTCAACCTGAGAACCCAATGACTTCTGAAAAGACTTACAAAACTCAGCAGTAAATTGTGCACCCCGATCTAATATTATAGAAATAGGCATACCATGAAGCCAAACTATCTCACGGAGGTAAATATCTGCTAACTGTTCTGTAGTATGTGTAACTCGAACTGGTATGAAATATGCGGACACGGAGGTGAGTCTGTCCACGATCACCCATACCATGAAGCCAAACTATCTCACGGAGGTAAATATCTGCTAACTGTTCTGTAGTATGTGTAACTCGAACTGGTATGAAATATGCGGACACGGAGGTGAGTCTGTCCACGATCACCCATACTGAATTATGTTTCTTAAAAGTATGTGGCAACCCAACTACAAATTCTATAGTAATTCTTTCCCACTTCCAGTCAGGGATAATCAAATTCTGCATAACATCACCTATTTTTTGGTGCTCATATTTTACATGCTGACAATTTAAGCAAGTAGTCACATGTTTCAAAATATCATATTCATACCTTTCCACCAGTACAATTCACGCATCTTGATATATTTTTGTAGCACCTGGATGAATAGAGTATCGAGAGCTATGAGCCTCTTCAAGAATCAACTACTTCACATCACCCACCATAGGGATACACAATCTGCCATGTCAATGTAATACATATTTACTATCAATAGAAAATGACTTAACACCACCATTCTGCACTCGATCTCGAAGTCCAGCAAGACGAGAATCATAGAATTGACGAGTCTTGACCTGTCCAACCAAGGATGATTGTGCTACCAAATGCGCAAGTAACCTGCCCGGTAATATATGTTCAATATGCACTCCCCGATTAGCTAATGTCTGAATATCCATAACCATAGGTTTAGTAATAAATTGGGCCAAGCTACCCATAAACTTCTAATCAAGTCGCCTGCCACCACATTCGCCTTTCTGGGATGATATAAAAATAGTAAGATCATAATCTTTGAGTAACTCTAACCACCATAGCTGCCTCAGATTCAGATCCCTTTGCTTGAATATATACTGCAAACTCTTTTGATCAATATAGATTTCACACGGTTCACTATAAAGATAGTGACACCAAATCTTAAGCGCAAATACGATCGCAGTCGGATAATTCTTTTCATGGTTCTTTAGCTGTCAAGATGCATAAGCTACCACTTTGCCATTCTGCATCAGCACACCACCCAAACCGACTCGAGACGCATCACAATAAATAGTAAAAATACATGCACCCGTAAGTAGTGTCAAAATCGAAACTGTAGTTGATGCAGTCTTCGGTTTGTGAAAACTTTCTTCACACTCATTTGACCACTGAAATGCAACACATTTCTGAGTCAATCGTATCAATGGAGTGGCTATCTTTGAGAAACCCTCAACAAACCTGTTATAATATCCCACTAGTCCCAAGAAGCTACGTATCTCTGTAGGAGTAGTGGATCGAGGCCAATCTCGAATTGCCTCTATCTTCTTCGGATCAACTTGAATCCCATCTCGTGACACCACATGTCCCAAAAAGGAAACTTTATCCAACCAAAATTCAACTTTGAGAACTTGGCATAAAGCTTTCGCTCTCTAAGTGTCTGTAGCATAACTCTAAGGTGTTGTTCATGTTCTGCCTCACTTCAAAAGTAGACCAAAATGTCATCAATAAATACAATCACGAAATAATCTAAGAATGGCTTGAATACCCTATTCATGAGGTCCATAAATGTTGTGGGGGCATTAGTAAGCCCGAAGGACATCACCAAAAATTCAAAATGCACGTACCTGATCCAAAAAACTGTCTTGGAGATATCCTCGGTCTTAACTCTCAGTTGATGGTAACCCGATCTCAGGTCAATTTTGGAAAAGTGAGTAGCACCCTGTAGCTGGTCGAATATATTATCAATATATGAAAATGAATATTTATTCTTGATCGTCACCTTATTCAGTTGCCTGTAATAAATACACATTCTCATCGTGCTATCTTTCGTTTTAACAAATAGCTTTGGTGGACCATAAGGCGATACCCTAGGCCTGATGAATCCCTTATCAAGTAGCTCTTGAAGTTGAACCTTTAATTCTCTCAACTCAGCTGGAGACACACGGTATGGAGGAATAGAGATAGGTTGAGTTCTTTGCACCGAATCAATATTGAACTCAATTTCTCTCATCAGAGGAAACCCGGGTAAATCTTCTGGAAACACATAAGCAAATTTTCGAACCACTGGAACACTATCAATAGTAACATCCTCCGAGCGGGTATCATGAACGGTAGTAACATCCTCCGAGCGGGTATCATGAACGGTAGTAATAAAACCCAAACACCCATTATTAATTATTCGACGTGCTTTTACATAAGATATTATCTTCCCCTAAGTAACAGAAGTTATGTATTTCCACACTAAACATGGTTCTCCAAGAAAATAAAAACGTATAAGCTTGGCATGGCAATCAATTGAAGAATAACATGACGCTAACCAATCCATACCCATAATCACATG
The DNA here is from genome assembly GCF_000715075.1 of Nicotiana tabacum. Taxonomy (NCBI): domain Eukaryota; kingdom Viridiplantae; phylum Streptophyta; class Magnoliopsida; order Solanales; family Solanaceae; genus Nicotiana; species Nicotiana tabacum. The sequence goes on from NC_134091.1 coordinate 24,018,584, forward strand.
AAAGTCGGACATTAGCAACACTAGTAGATCAACTACGATGTCCCTTCCCTGAATACATAACACACAGTCTCTATAGACTCTATCCACAGATATAGTCTCCCCCACTGGGGTCACCACTAGATATGGCACATTAAAAGACTCAACTCCTCGTTCTAAGTATATGGCAAAAGATGGAGATACATATGAATACGTAGAATCAGGATCAATAAGAGCGTAAAGTCACGGGCCAACTCCCTTACGCTCGCCAGCAGCACTGATTTTCCCGTGCTGCGCCTGCAGTTCCCCTCACTGCAGGCCAGCCTATTTCCTTTCCCGGGTTTTCAAGCACGATCCTGTGCCTGTTGGTGGGACTCGCCCATGAGGCTCGCCCCAACTTGTGCCGCCCGTAAAATGTCTAGGCACTTGGCCCTAGACATGTCGTGGCACTTCATCTTAGGATCACAATCCATGTGCGCCCTGGGGGATTGGCTTAGGACATGTCTTGTCCCTCGCCCAAGACTGAGCATCGCTCTCGCACGCACAACCCAATCCTCAAGCTTGACACTCGCCTAGTGCATCCGCAACTAGCTCGTGCTTCGCCCGAGTAAGGCAACCTTTATCCCTTGGCCATAGTCATGCACGTCTTTCGTGCCATGCCCATACATAGCCTTTGCGACACACTTCTATCCCGTCTAGTGCAGTGTCGCCCCAGAACTGCACGTTTAGGCCAACGGACCCTTGCTTGCATGGTTGAACCCAAGCCATGCTCACAAGTCGACACATGATGCCCCTAAGATAGGTGCGTCAAGTATCCAATTGACACGGAGGTCTCCTTCCAACATTTGGTAGCCTGCGGGGCTGGTCGTCCCACACATCGAGCCTCCAGCACCTACTTGATGCCCAACGCTAGCCTGAAGGCATTGTGCCGTCCATAGAGTTCCCTAACTCGTATGGATACCTAAGACACTCCTTTGAGTCATCTAGGCAGCCCCTTGAGGTTGCCCCCAAGGTAGCTCGTTCGATACGGCTTGGTGGCAACACGTATGGGGGAGGCAGGTCGGAGCTTTCATCACCTATACCACCCTTATATATGCTTAAAATTAAAAGGCCCAAGTTGCCTGAGTAGACAGATCTACGTTAGACAATCAGAAGAGACTTTTCTCACCAGTTCTTAGCTGAGTCACAACCCCATAGTGCGGGTTATGACAGTAAGACCTATAAGAACCTATAGTAATAATACATGTGACTACCGTGCTAGACTCCTCGACATCATTTCTGGCCATAGCGAAGAATCTAGGTTGTCCACTCGCTCCCTGAGCAACCTGTGCACCCTGTCGACCACATCCATAAGCAATCTGGGGAGCGGCTCTATCTGGCTGAGTCTGAGTTTGTGTACCTTAAGTAGTTCTCTGCGGATGTGTAGTAGCATGGCTAGTAGCAGAATTTCCCTTAGGACAATACTTAGCAATATTCCCTTTTTGACCTCAATTAAAACAATCCCCATATGCTCCAAAACAACGACCATTGTGATTTCTACCACAAGTCGAACACCTTGGATTTTGACCTGATTGATATGATCTATCACCCTTTCTCTGTATCTGTTGTTGTCCCTGTCTAGCTGGATAAATACTCCTATAAGACTGCACCACTGACTCTGACAGAGTAGGCCTGGACAGCCCACGATTAAAACCACTCTTGCCCCCAGATGGAGCTCCACTAAACCTGCTGGCTCAATGAGCCCTTTTGCTTTCTCGCTCGGTCCTGTCCCTCTCCCGATAGGACTCATAATGGAGAGCAGTTTTAACTACCTCTTTGTTGGAACCATCTCGAACATCCCTAACCACCGGACCATGATAACAATGCTCAAGACCATCAATGAACCTTCTCACCTTGTCATGCTCATCTGCAACCAGAAAAGGTGTATAACTAGCTAAGTAAGTGAACTTGCCTCATACTTAGTAATTGTCATAGTGCCCTGCACAGTTGCTCAAACTGACGTCTCATGTCATCTCGTTTGCTCAGTAGAACAAACCTATCCATAAACATAGTTGAAAACTCTAACCAAGTAATAAGTGTCAACCCTTCTCGTCTACCTCTTTGAACTGAATTCCACCATGACCCTGTAGATCCTAAAAATAGAACAATATCAAATTCCACCCATCGAGTCTCCTTCAGCCCCAATGTAGTTAGTATCTTTTCACAACGCTGAATAAATTTCTTGGCTTAATAGAAGCCTGTGTAGCATGAAACTCTAGTGGCTTAAGGTCCATGAAAATTTTAAAATCCTTAGGCCGCTCTGTATTTGTAACAAGCTGAACAATTTGCTGAGGGGCTATCTGAGGAGTTGCAACATTCAACTGAACTTGTGCTTGCGACTGCGAAGTAGCCTGGGGAGCTGGAAGTCTACCTTGAGTAGGCACTAACGCCTCTAACACATTCAACAACCTCACCATTGCGTCTGCATATAGGGTAATAGTAGGCACAACAGCTGGCACTGCTGGTCGAGTATAATGAACTATATGTTCTTTTACTTGATCTGGCATAACAGCTTGGGGTTGACCCATGTCCACAACTTCAGGCTGAGGAGCGGCATGTCTTCTAGTCTGATGAGCCCCAATTTGACCCCCACCTCGGGTAGTACCATGTCCAACACCACGTCTAGCAGATGAGGGTGTGCGTGTCCTAGCCATCTGCGAAAGAAACACTCCAAAGTCATAAGTATGGGCGCCTACATACCCATGAACAAGAGTCTATTAACCACTGCTCCATGACCCGGGACTTAAAGTCTAAGCTCTAATACCAACTTTGTCACATCACAAACTACCCCTAGACGTGATTGGCACCCAGCTAACACCACCTACCAGGTGAACCCCTTTCTCAAACATTTAACCATTTACATAAAACACTTGGAGAAAAATAAGTGTGTGCCTTAAAGTATTATTATTAATTAAATACAAAATAGGTATCCGTACCCAATACGTTAGTCATTTGATAGAAAAATCAACAATCACTCAAATAATAAATCTCTAGCTCAAATCCCACACTAAGACCATGGAGCATCTAGCAGAGTAATATGATTTTTACTGACGAGTGTGGAAACCCCGGAGAAAATGAAAATAACTAATATGAACTCGATAATGCTAAAATAAAAGCATCCACGAATAATGCGGTGGCTCACCTCAGTGATAGGATCCACTCGAACGAACTTGTCAGCGCTAACTCTATTTCCCGCAACGGTATCTGCATAGAGATGCAGGTAAGGAGTAAGTTATATGTAAATATAACCTAGTAACATCCTCGACCCGCCACTTTGAATACCTTTTGTAATGACCCGACCAGTTATTTTGCTTTTTAGATCCCTGCTCCCCCAATTAAGACTTTCTGTATGTACTTCTACTATTTTATGACTTACGGGGATGGTTAGTTCGGGTTGAAATCGGAACACTTAGTTCCTTAATAGTGACTTATAATAATTAAGTTTGACTTGAGTAAACGACCTCGGAATTGGGATTTGATAGTCCTAATAGGTTTGTATAATGATTTTTGACTTGGACGTATGTTCGGATCGAGTTTCGGATGACCCGGGGGCGTTTCAACACTTAATATTGAAAGTTGGCGCATTGAAGGTTTTCGAGTTCTTTAAGTTTGGTTTGGAGTAGGTTTTGGTGTTATCGAGATCCGTTTGGTATTCCGAACCTGGGAATAATTTCGTATGGTGATTTAAGACTTCCATGCAAAATTCAGCATCATTCCTAGTAGTCTAAGTATGTTTCGACACATTCGAAGCTAGTTAAGAAGTTAGAAGTTCATAAGTTGATTCAATTTAGTTTTGGGGTGCGATTCTTAGTTTCGATATTATTTTATGTGTTTCGAGGCTTTGAGCAGGTCCGTATTATGGTTATAGACTTATTGGTGCATTTGAATAGAGTCCCGGGGGGCTCGAGTGCGTTTCGAACTGCCCAGAGCTAAGTCCAAAACTGTTGGTGTGCTGGTTCTGATTTTATTCTTCGCGAATGTGGAAGGACTCTCGTGTTCGCTATGAAGGATTTGGGGACTGGACGCTTTTGCTATTCGCGTTCGCGAAGAAAGGGTCGCGTTCATGGAGTCTTGGAACCATTGACCTTCGCGTTCATGGTTGACTCACCGCGTTCGCGTATAAGACCTGGGCCTGGGCAACTCCGTTGCTTTTCACGTTCACGAGTGGAGGCACGCATTCGCGATGAGCGGGCGACTCTGTGCATCGCGTTCGCGAGTGGCTTCTTGCGGTCGCGGAGAAAACCTTTTCTGGGTTTGTGAGTTTTGCCTTCACGATCGCGAGGGCATGTCCGCGATCGCGAAGAAGGCAGACCTGGGCAGTGACTTAATAAAAATCGGAATTTTTTCCATTTTGTTCACTTCTCGCATTTATTGGCCAATTTTGGAGCCTTTTAAAGAGTAATTTTCCCCTAACATCTTGAGGTAAGTGTATTCTACACAATATGAGTTAAATACCTAAATTATAGGTAGATCTTAACATGAAAATTGTAGAAATTTTAGTATTTTATTGAAAAACCTAGGTTTTGATAAAAATGGGATTTAAGCACGAAAACGATTATGGAATTGGGAAGAAATTATAAATTTGAGTTTGTGAGATTATGGGTAACATTTATCTTTGAAAATTTTCGGAATCCGGGCATGTGGGCCCGGAGGTGAATTTTAGGAAGCTTCCCATTTGGGTTAGGCAATTTTTCTAATAGCTAAATTCTGAACTTGTGAGTGTATATTGATTAATTTATATAATATTTGGCTATTTTCAGATGGTTCGGCACCAAGTTGAGGCTTTAGAGTGAATTTGTGGGCCGGAAAGTGAGCTTTGGGACGAGGTAAGTCTTTTGGCTAACCTTTTAAGAGGGAATTTATCCCATAGGTATTTTAAATTACTATTTTCTTATAATTGTAGGGGATACATACGCACGAGCTGACGAGAGTCCATGCGTAGCTACAAATCATGCTTATGTCCGGGTAGTTTTATGACCCAAATCATGAAATACTTGTATTCTTTGCACTCTACTTGTTAATTTAAGTGCCTAAATTATACTGAAACTTGATAAAGGATTCGTAAATACCAAATTTCACTTACTTTGAGTTTTTACGGGTTACTTGACCGTTAATAGAAATTGTGCTTCCTTGTGTATTAGTCTTGTGATAGCTTTTAAATCGGATGTTCATAGAGTATTCTCTTTTCTTATGGAGCGGGTCGAACGCCTAGGCAGTATAATAGATGCATTTATGGTTCGAGTTGTTCGACCCTCGGCAGTGTACACATTATTCTGGATCGGGCCGTACGACCTCGGCATAAATCGTGCGTGATAATGCTTGGAGCTCGAATACGCTTGATATTATTTTTATGACTTGAGAGGTTATAATTTATTTAATGGCCTGAAATTGTTGAAGTTAGCATGTATGAGTTGGAGATTTTTAAATTGACTATTAGTTAAAGAACCATGTATTCATTGCTGGTTATTGTGTTATTATTATTATTATTATTATTATTATTATTATTATTATTCATGTATTCCATGTCTATTTAGAATTTCTGTATTTTTATTGTTAGCCCGTAGTAAGTGTTGGTGTCGACCCCTTATCACTACTTCTTCGAGGTTAGACTGGATACTTACTGGGTACATGATATTTATTTACTCACGCTACACTTCGCACTAATCATGCAAGATCTGAGGCAGGTGCATCTAGCAATCATTCAAGCGCGCACCACCGTTACCCCAAGACATAGTGGTGAGCTGCTATCTGAGTCCGTTCTGCAGCACCCGTTGTCTCTCTTTTGTATTTATTTTCTGTAACTATAGACACTTTATGGTTTTGAGTATTTATTTCACCGTATTTGCTCTTTTATTAGTTCATGCCTTACTTTACTATATTTTTTCACTTCTCATTTACTTAATAAATAAATAAAAATCAACTACTTTAAAATCATTAAAAAGAATAAATATATGGCTAGTTCACCCTTGGCATGCCTAGCGGCGACGTTGGGTACCATCACGGCCTATAGGGGAATTGGGTCGTGACACTTCTAGAACATGTGATAGAAAATACAAACACATCACAACAAGAACAATATACTAAACACAATAATTCCACAATTACACAATATATAGGTATCAACAGAGTTAAAAACAATTAACTAACAAAAATACTCATGTCTCAACCTACTACACACTAAGGACTTGTCATAATTGCAGTGAAAGAAATTAACCAACACCTTTATAAGTCCACAACGGTACCACAATCCCTCAAATATATAACGGAGCATACACAATGCTCATTGAAGCATACACAATGCCCCAAAAATATCAAGAAGCATACACAATGCTCGAGTGATGTACAAAGGCATACACAATGCCCCAACATCATGGCTCACAGCCATATCAAACCATCAAATCCAACATCATGGCTCACAGTTGTATCACACCATCAAACAACTTATAAAATTATTTTAGTATATTTTTCATAAAAAATAATATTTGCGGCTAGTCAAAGACCACTATTTCTGCCAAGTGCACGCTTGTTCCAACATATGGATCAGGCAGATAAATATATATATTTTCAAGAATGGTTTTGAAAATCAAGCATCAAAGCTTAAAGTTTCACTTACCTCGCTAGTGAGGAGTTTTCCAACCTTGCGACTTCTAGAACACCAATCAAACGGCCTCCAATGTCATCAATCTATGTGAAATATTAATTAGGAATGTCAATTATTCTAGCTAGAGTTATTACATAATTCTTATACAAAAGCTAGCTAATAATTGACACGCTAATGTTTTAACCAATCCCTTAATCACTCACATATGTATAACTCATTAAACAGAAAAAGATTCTAACTGGACTTTTATGTCTCATTAATACATATGTTGTTATACGTGAGTTGAAAGATTCCAAGTCTAGGGTCGTTTGATTGGAAAGAAGTTATCCCGTAATTAATTAATTCGAGATTAGTTATTCTATTTTTTATGGGAGTAAAAAAACACTATAATTTCGGAATTAATTATACTGCAGTTTCTACCAACCAAATATCGGATAAACGTTTCTTAAATATAATCTCGAAATTAATTATTCCTTATCCCTCGTACCTAACGAGCGCTAAGCGTAGATCCCATGAATTCTCTATGCACATTATTTGACTCTAATATTCAATGTTATAGAGTCTTGTCCATAATATTTACCATTATTAGCCAATAATTACTCAACCACATATCTCCTAAATTATACTAGCAGAAGTCGAAACTGTTTACCAACAAAGGAAACGCTTTTCCATAGCATCGTACACCCAAACCTATATTTAATTTAATTCCTCAATCATTATATCATCATTACCAATATAATTACTTTACTCCAATTTCATTGAATACTACTGTATGTAAGAATTAAGAATTGACATACTTGTTAACTTGATAACTTGATAGCAGTGGAGAATTAATCACGCCGACACAGTAAGTGTTTTTCCCTAAGATAATATTATTTTTTGAATGGACCCAGCTATAAAATATATATACTCCAAATCTCCAATCCCTAAATCCTAACTTTAGCAGCAATATGTTAAGACCCGTATTTCTTTTTTTTTTTCTTTTTCTTTTTTCATCCATATTATTATCTAAAATTATTAATATTGTTCACTGCTATACCTAATTATTAGGTCCACAAATCATTTATATAGTATATTATCTTATATAAAATAAATTTTCTTCACTAGCTTAATATTTGAACCAACAGGTATCAACAAAAATTACTTCTTCAATCTCACGATTAATTAGTATCTAACTATATTTCGGATTATTACACTTATTATACTTTGGAGTTACCATTCCATGCTTGCTATAATAAAAAATATTTATTAACTTTTAAGTGACCTCATAATATAATTTTTTTTATATATTGTTAGTATATAGTAATAGTTAAACTCATACGTATATCTGTAGGTCGAAGGTTGTGGCACGTACTTTTTTCTTACTACTTATTATGTTCAACAATGTCGTCATAGTATAGCTCCCGAACTTTCATCAAACCTCCATTTATAAATGATATATACTTTTCCGCCAAGGCTGTACAATAGATTTTTAGCATACAATAACAATAACTTTTGAGTAAAATAACCTTGTCACTGGAACACCATAATTATTATCTCAACATGAATTTGGGTCACAGGAAATTTCTTCAAAAGTTTGTCCAAGCTGTTAGTTTCGTTGTTGAAAAAAATACCCGGAATTCAAGAAGGATGATACTCTAAATGTACATATATCCCTCTCTTATTTTTGTAGCTAGGAAGAATAATATTGCCATTGATTTGAATTTAAAATATGTTAATGGCCACAAAGAGCCAACAAATATTACTCCGGACTGGAGTACTAGAATCGGTCAAGGCACTATACTTGCGACTGGAATTTTGGGGTTACCCAAAAGTTTTTCAAATTTATCAAGCAATAAATGTTAGTAATAACAATCTTACAGAGATTACACAAGTTGCATCTGGATTATAGGAACATGGACTATTGGACAACTATTTATAGGAACATCTTTTACATATAGCACTGAGGCTGGAGGACCTATGCTATATCGAGAAGGGTCTGTAAAATTCGCCAGAAATTCCATGTATAGATGTATATGTCTTTAGAAATTTGTGATATATTAGTAGCGGACACTATATATATAACAGATTTTGGTTGAAGGTTAAAGTGCACCTCTACCTTCAAATCTTTGGTCCGCCTCTATAAAATAATAAGATCATAGGAGTAGAAGTGAGTTGATGATGAGCTAATTAATTTTAGAGCAGTAGATATATAAGAGAAGACACGGAATAATTAAGTGAGACAAGATCAAACCATATGTTTGGTTCCTGTAGTAACATTAAGAAGGGGGAACAAGAAAACAAAAAATAAATGAAGAATTACGTGCCTCTGATTCCAAACTTAATTTTACTTGGGTAACGTTTGGTTGAAGGGATGAGGTTTTTATTCAATTGCTGATTGAAATTTTTATCCCGGCACAAATAATCTCGAGATTATTCATATCGCAATTATAGTAGTATCATTTTATATTGCAGTCAATATGGGATAACAATTCTGAAATTATTGAAGTGAATATTTACACACATTTATTATGAGGTCTGGTGTTTGGACATGGAATTAATGTCGAGAACTTATTTGAAAAAATATAAAGAAACAAAGAAAGTGAAATCATGGTCACTAGTATAAAATTAAGGGTGTGTTTGGTATGAAGGATATTTTTTAATTTTTTCATGTCCGGTTGATTTGAATGTTTTGAAAATATTTTTCTCATGAACCTATTTTTTGTTTAATTGGAGGTAAATGAATTCCCTACTAAAATTATGGTATATATTTTTCAAAACTCTTTTTCAACCTTCTCATCCTATTCCTAACCTCACCCCTACCCCTGCCAACCCACTTCCACCCCACCCCACCTCCTACCTTGTGACCCCCATCCCACCCCTACCTTAGCCATCGCCACCTCGGCATCTAGACCCGACCTACTACACTTCCTCGCTCTTATACATTTTGCCTCCCATATTGTCTATCTATATTACATATTTTTAAGAAAAATATTTCTTTCTGCATAATCAAACATTAGAAAATACGTAAGAAAATCACTTATTTTTTTTAAAAAATATTAAAATATTTTATCTCCTCGACCAGTCGTTTTGAGCATTTGCACTTTGCTCGGTGGTTTGAGGGCATGAGTACTCCGTATGATGTAGTATGACTTGTGTGTATGGTCAGTTTTAGTTTTCGGGTGATTCAGAGTTAGTTTGGAAGATTGATTCTCAACTAGGAAGCTTTAAGTTGGAAGAGTTGACCAAGTTTGACTTTTGAGTATTTGACCTCAGATCGGAGTTTTGATGGTTCCGTTAGGTCCGGATGGTGATTTTGGACATGGGCGTATGCCCAGATTTGCATTTGGATATTTCTAGAAGATTGCGGCACTCATTGGCGAAAGATAGAAATTTGAAGGTTTGGAATGTTCATATGTTTGACCGAGAGTTGACTTCGATGTTATCAGGTTCAGATTGTTATTCCAGGAGTTAGAATAGGTTCGATATATCATTTGTATTTTGTATACAAAATTTGGGTAATTCCGGATTGGTTAGGCTTGAATCAGACGCTTGGTTCGAAGTTTGAAGTTTATGAACTTAAGAGATTAATCTTGATCGACGATTCATGGTTTTGATGTTGTTATGTGTGATTTGAGGCCTTGAATAGGTTCGTGTTATATTTTAGGACTTGTTGGTATATTCGGATGGGGTTCTGAGGGGCTCGGGGTGAGTTTCAGGGTGGTTTTAGACCATTTATAGGCCATTTTTAGTTGCTGAGTTTTGGCCTCAGGGGTGTACACACGTAGAATTGGTTGTGACCGTGAAGAGTAAAATAGGAAAAATGGAAGCATATATCTTGCAATCTATAAGGAATTTGGAGATGATCCAAAAATAAAAGTTGTAGCCCTTTTATGTCTAGTTTTCAAAAAATCAAACCGTTTATAATTTAGGGTTTTGTACAAAACTTTATGGCTGATAAACTACAGGCTGTCTTTGAAGAGTTGGGAATGGTTAAATGGAAGTTTGTTCATTGCGATCGCGGGGTGATGGCCACGATCACATAGGGTAAAAATTATCCTGGATAATTTTGTAATCGCAATCGTGAGGTTTGTGACCGCGATCGCGAAAGGTACCCCTCGAACAATGTATAAAGTATTCTATTTCGAAGGTTTTAGACATTTTAGCACATTTGGAGTTATGGAGCTCGGATTGAGATGATATATAAGGGATTTTCACCATATGAATTGGGGTAAGTGTTCTCTACTCGGTTTTGATTATATTTCAAGAATCCATCCTCATTTTTGGCATTTGGTTGATGATTTCAAAAGAGAAATTAGGGAGGGAGGGGGGGGGGGGGTCTCTAAAATTTCATAAAGTCAATTATTGAGTTTTGAACATCGATACGGAGTCAGATTTGAGTGAAGTTAGTGTGGTTGGACTCGTAATTGAATGTGTTGTCGGATATTGTGAATTTTGTTGGGTTCCGATGTATAGGACCGGGTTTGACTTTTTGGTTTACTTTGAGTAAAAGTGTAAAGATTCGATCTTTATTAATTAGGTTTGTTTTCTTTGGAATTATTTGATATTTTTGAGTTGCTTTTGGCTAGTTTCGAGCCGTTCGGAGGTCGGTACGCAAGGGATGACATTTTTAGAGCATCGTTTGGCTTGTTCGATATTTGATTTGGCTTGTTCGAGGTAAGTAACACTTCTAAACTTGGTGCCGAGGGTATGGATATGCGTGATATGTGTTTGGTGTTGAGGTGACGCACATGCTAGGTGACAGGTGTATGGGCGTGCACCGTGTGAATCATAACTCGGTTGTTTCTGTGGTACTGTGTAGTTACCTAATCTTGTCTTTATCCTAGAGATTTCTACGTGTTAGAGTAATTGAGCTATGATCCATGTTAGAAACCATGTTTAGGCTATATGCTTATTCTGTTGGGACTCACTGAGGTCATATCTGTTGTTGAGTTATTTGTTTAAATTACAGTTACATACTCAGTCATACTCATTAATTTGCGCATCATATCTCAATCTCTGTTGCTATTTATTGATACATCATATTATCATTTTTGAGATAATTTTCATGACATTGTGAGTCCGAGAAACTGGAGAGATTGATGACTGAGTGAGGTTGGGGGCCTGTTTGTGAGTGATATTTATGGGATCAGGCTGCACGCCGCCACAGAATTTATTGATTCATGCCATGATTGGCTTATTATAGTGCTTGGGCTGGATCTACCCCTCAGGAGCCTGCACACCCACAGTAAGCGCGGTTGCTATTGATTCACGATGGGATCGGACTGCGCGCCGCAGCAGGATTTGTTAGCGTTTGGGTTGGATATGCCCTGTACAATACTAAGTGATTGAGCGTGATGAGCGTGAGTATGAGACTGTGATATTGAGTACTCTGAGAGTGTGAGTACATGAGTTCATCATTGTGATACATTGTTTTTGGCATGCATACTTGACATATAGACATAGAGATGCATTTCCTCATGTTACATGTTTTTGTGACATTTATGACTTCACATGCACATTGACATATAGGCATAGATATGTACTTTCATCATGCTATCTGATAAAGAAACATCTTACTTATTGTTGAAAGTATTTGGGAAACAAATCACAGTTTTTCTGACTTACTCATATTTTGGTGATTTCAGTGAAGGAATTGGGCTTTACTGTTAAACTTGAAAAGCATGACTATTTTCCGTAACTGTGAACTAGCTGAGTGTCACATCTCTGAGTTATTTCTTGTACCACTTTTATTATATTGTTATGAGCTATTGTTGGCTATCGATGTTGGACTCTGACCCTTTTCCCAGCTCGTCACTACTTTCAACCTAAAGTTAGGTCTGTTACTTATTGAGCACATACTACACTTCTGCACCTTGCATTTAGATTTGGATGTTGATGTTGCTGTGTATGATGGGAGTGGCATTGAATATGTACATGCATTCTGGTCATAGACGCCTCTTGTTTTTGGTAGCTTTAGAATTATTAATCTGTTCATGTATATGTCAAATAGATGATGTATTTATTTGATTCCAACTTTGTAAACTCTAAATCTTAGAAGCTTATGATTTGTACTACCAGTACTTGGAAATTCTTTGTATAGAAGTTCAGTTATATTATCATTATATTTCTCAGTAAATCTCAATGAATTGGATTATTATTGCTAATTGGCTTACCTAGCGGGTTGGGTTAGGTGCCATTATGACTAGTTGGATTTCTGATCGTGACAAATTGGTATCAGAGCTCTAGGTTCATAGGTTCTACGAGTCATGAGCAAGTGTCTAGTAGAGTCTTGCGGGTTGGTATGATGACGTCCATACCTATCTTCGAGAGGCTAGGGCATTTAGGATAAACTTCCCATCTTTCTTTCCCTATCGTGCGACACTGATTTAGCTTGTAGCGTATCTATTTGAATTCCTACCACTCACTCATATGCGTATGTGAGCTCTTGGTATCAGCTATACATCGATGGCTTGTGGATTCCAAGGATGAGGTGCGAGATCTGTTTTCTGTGTTTTGGTGATGGGCTAGCCTGGAGGACTTAAGGACCGGTTTGGACCATAACTTAGGGTCGGTAATTTCAGTTGTGTGAGCATGTGCTTTTGGACTTCTATGTCTAGTGGTGTCCCTATGAGTGGGACTGGCATCTCAGTGAGTGGTTGGATGGCTATATGATGAGTAGGATGTGATTGTGGGATGTGTTCAGATGGTTTGAATGTGACGGGAAGAGTTTGCTTGAGATGTGAAAAGGACTATTGGATGCTCGATTTCTGTGTATGTGTCATACAAACTTGAGTTATGAAGGTTTTTGAGAGATTCTTTCATGTTATTTTATTTGTGGAACAAAGTAGATTTTCATGTCTTGTTAATGAGTTCAGACTCAGGAAGATTAAGTGATTGCGTAGTAATTGTGGATGTGAAAAAGTATAAAGAGATGTCAGCTTGAGGCTAAGCAGGTGGGTTATCACCTACGGGATAATCTACAGATGTGTGAACCTTATGATGTTTTGTGGAGAGCTTTCTTCAACCAGTGGGTTATATGTGTTGCGATTTGAGTTTGGATCGGTGGTGAAAGTTGACCTGACCGTCACGAGGATGAATGCGAGCTTAGCAGATGATTTGAGGTACTATCTGGTTTGTGTTACATGAGCTTATGAAGGACTTAGTTTAATCTCACTGCGGTATAATGGCAGTAATAAAGTATGGGCATTGTGAGTTATCGAGTGTTTTGATCTATGGCTTTGAGCCAAGTGGGGGAGTCTGTTATTGACGATTTGATTACATGGTTACGTGGTGTATTGGTTTCGGTCTGAGGCATACTTGTGGATCGGTTATGACTTGCAGAGGCTGGTTTTAAGGATGACTTAAGCAAGAAAATTTCTAGATGCATGGTGTATTACACTTTATGGGTATAGGGGAACCATGGAATGATTTGAATTATTATTCGTGAAGGATGTAGTGCGCGTGGAGTAGGAATTTACTCGGTTGCTTAGAGGTGTGAATTCCTTCTTTGGGTGTTATTGTGCTAATGGGGCACAGGTCGTTCGACCTATTTGGGCGGTGCAATTGATATTTGAGCAGAGTGGATGACTCTCGAGGAGGTTCTAATGGATTCACGATTTATATGTGGCAATTGGGGGAATTTTCTACATTTGTATATGGCTAAGATCTAGGATTTGCATCGGATGGTGTCGAGACTCGCAGTATTTCTTTATCATTATGGATTCTAAATTTTAGTATCATAAAGATTAAATAAATGACTTTAGATTCACAAAAGGTGTCTTCAGAGTGAGTGTCTCGGTTGTGGTACTTTTGGGGTGCTTAAGAGGGAATACAACGACTTATGGACCTTAGGGCAGTGTGGTTTTATGTTAGGATCTTTTGTGGTGAGTTTTGGGTAAGGATCGTGGTGTTCTAGCAAGGAGAAATGTCAACTTGAGGGTAATTCAGAAGGAACTCGGAGAAAAGGACAATTTGGTAGTCCGTTGGATCAACATAGTAATGGATATGATCGGTTCTTTGGGTACTTATGATGTGGTGAGACTCTACAGGTGTTTTGTGGCAATACTCTTGGGTTTCGTGAGTTGCGTGGCTTGGTTGAGTTAGAGAGATTCTATTCTGATGGCTTGATTATGTACAAATGGGCTTCAAAGTATTCTCGATGATTTTTGCCACAATTTGAGATGGATATTTTCTATCGGCATGAGGAGTATGTTGCGTATTGTGATTTTCTCCTGAATGCGATAAAGTGGAAGGTTTCTAGCTAATTGAGTATGTATTCTGCTTGTGACATAGAGTTTGTAATGAGGTTCTCATGCTTTCATATGATGGCCTGATAAAGTCGGTACATGGTGTGAGATTGGGATTTGCATGTGCAGGTATATGGTTCAGTTTCAAAAGGAAGGTCATTAGTTTATGCAGCACAAACGATTTCAGATGGTGAGAAAAATGTTAGCACTATTTGGTATTACCTGAGAAGAGTGTACATTCAGAAGGCACACTGAGTTTTGACTTACGGATGCTTTATTGGTATTGCGGTACTCGCTTGGTTAATCGACTGCTGATATTCAGATTTTTGCTATGTGGCATGGAAGAATTATAGAGGTATTCCTCGTAGGATGATCATTTATGAGAAATGTGTTAGATATTCAAGTGGTGGAGTTGGTATCAGCTATGGTGATTCGTATGTTGTATGAATTTGGAGACTGGAAGTTCTCAGAAGCAGATTGTTTCATGGTTGTGGACTATGAAGATGTGGCCAAAGTTAGCCAGCTGGTAGTATGTGTTATAGTTAGGTCATTGTGGACTTTTGGAGGGTTACTTATCTATCTGGGGATGGCCGAAGTTGATTTTGGAGTCCACTGGTAGGCCCAATGAGGATGTGTATTATACACTGGGTCGGATTTGTTGACTCAACACGATTAGTGTTGAGGGGTGAGTCATTCAGTTAGAGTTGAGCTTGTTTATCTTCTGATATGTTCTATGTGTTCCTCTTTTATGCTACGAGGGTTTGTGATTTGTGGGTTATGTGCACACATGGTGTGGATCTGTTTGGGCCTTGTAGCGGAATTCAAGCGAGATGGTGATTAGGGTGTGGAATGATTGATTGCACCTTGGTTATGGTCTTTCCGGGTTGTGGTATATTGTGTTATTTGCGTGTCCATGGTTATGGTCATGCACTTCGTGTACTTGAGGTCGAATTGCGTATAGTTGTTGATTTTGAGCATTGTGGCTTGTAGTATTTCATAGGACCAGTGTTTTGGATGGGGTCACGCATTGCAGCGGAGTTATGTTGGGATATGATCCTTTGTGTTAGATTTGTGTGTCTTGGTTATACTATGTATGATGGGTTCATATCATTGTGGTTGTGGTTGTACTTGTTGAGCTTGCAGGATGGTTCTCTTATTTGAGTCATTTTTCATTTTTGGGTGCATCTGAATTATTGCTTATTGGTACACAGATTGCACGGTTCGTGGCTTTAGGTTGTATTGGTGTGGCATGTCGATAAAATGATTGTGTTTGATGAGATGAGGTCATTGGACCTAGAATGGGTACTATCAGACTTGATTAATGTCACGACCCCAAATTCCCTCCGTAGAATGTCGTGACGGCACTTAGTCTTACCACCTAGTCTCTAAGACTAGGTAAGCCTAACAACTTGTGAAAACATTAAATAAAACTTAAAATTTTAAAACTCCAACAATTTCATAAATAGAAGCTATAAACTCAATGCGTACAACTCCCCAAAACCTGGTGAGATAGAAGTCACAAGCTCTAGATATAGTGTTGAACAATCCTATACATCACTGTCTATAAAAGCGTAAATAGATAAGGAAGAACAGGATAGAAGGGGACTCCGAGTCATGCAAACGCGGGTAGGTATACCTTGAAGTCTCCAAAAGCAAGCTCAACGCGCTAGTACCGGGACTGATAAGATGTAACTGGATATGCACAAAGACATGTGTAGAAGCGTAGTATGAGTATACCACAACGGTACCCAGTAAGTGCCAAGCCTAACCTTGGTAGAGTAGTGACGAGGTCAGGTCAAGGCCCTAGAGGAGATAATAAGAAATAAGACAGAAGACATAACGATATAATGATAATGAGAAAGGAAGTGAAACAATAAAGAATCTACGTAAAATTTGCAACACGGAATCAAGGCAGTTAATGCAACACGAAAGGAAACAAGGATTTTACATGTTAAAGAAACAACAACCAAAACAAATACAACAATAGAGAAAGATCAATAGGGGGCCCTACCGAGGTACCGTCTCATAGTCCCAAATCACAAAAGTACTCACAGTCTTCCTTTATATCACCGCGGGAGCCTTTACATTTAGTTTTGAAAAATTATTTTCCTGAAATAGCACCTTGCGTTCTAGCCCACCTTATCACACCGCATGGCATCTAGTAGTTCCCCTACTAGCCACGCGTATCAAGCCCACCTTATCTCACTGCATGCATTTCAACACCCAAACCTTATACCACCGCATGCGTATCAATAGTAACAATGACATGGCAGAAACCTCGTGCAAACAACTAAACAATCCTCTCAAAAATAACACAAATGCCAAAACATAATAACTCAATGAAATGATATTTCCCAACGTACACTTTGCCTCAATGGAAACCACAGCCTTTTCAACTCAACACCAAACTCAACAGCAAGATATTCCAAGGATAGCAAATTTCAAGTAAAGAATCCCACAGCTAAAAAATAAAATACGAAAATTAAGAAAGCAAGTAATTCAACTAAACATGTAGTACAAGTTGCAAATAAGAGATAAGACAAGTAGACATGTGAAATTAGACTAAACATGGTGAATATGGCATATTAAAGCAACTCAATTAAAGAATGAAAGGGAACTACATGGCTAAAAATCAAAAATTTCACATTCAGCTCGTGTACACACTCGTCACCTTTCACACATGGCTTTAACATTTCACGATTAGCACAACAATACCAAATCCTAAGGGGAATTTTTCCCACACAAGGTTAGACAAATCACTTATCTCAAACCATGCTAAATCAAACAACTAGAAGGCATTTCCCTTAATTTTCCAACTCCGAACGGCTCGAATCTAACCAAACAAATTCCATATTATAAATATAACTATAGGAAACTAATTTAAATAATGAAATTATGATCTTAGCAAAGAATTGAAAAACCGCCCCAAAAAATTAACTCGAGCCCGCATCTTGGAACCCGACCAAAATTATAAAATCCGAACACGCATTCGATATTGAGTCCAACCATACAAGAATTATCCAAATCCGACATCATTTTACCTTTCAAAACCCAAAAACTTAGTCTAAGAACTAAAACACTTTTTCCCCAATTTCAAACTCCAAAATAATAATTAAATGATGAAATTATCAATAGATTCATGGGAGTTAATAAAAACCGAGTTAGAGTTCCTTACCCTAAAGTCCTCTTTGAAAATCCCTCGACATTTCGCCTCGAACCAAGCTCTCAAAGTCCCAAAATGAACTATGAAATCAAACCCTCGAAAATCCCCTTTTCTTCCTAGCGACTTCTGTTTCTGTGGCCTTTGGGTCGCTTGTGCGACGCCGTACCTGCTGAAAAGCCATCACATGTGCGAATTCCACTTAAGTCCCACGTTTCTGCTTCTGCGGACCATTGCTCTCACCTGTGAGCCCTCTGTTGCGAAGCATTTCTCCGTTTCTGCGAAGGACGACTGACCGCCCCTCTTCTGTATCTGCGAACGCATCTCCGCACATACAGACGTGCAGATGCGGTCCACTCCTCGCACCTGTGAACCTAGTTGGGCTAGGCCTTTTTCGCACCTGCACTCCCAGCTCGCTTTTGCAAGCCCGCACATGCGGTCAATCTCTCTACAGGTGCGATGACACCAGATTCACACCCGGAGCCCCCGGGACCCCGTCTGAATATACCAACTAGTCCCAAAACAATAACGGACCTACTCGAGGCCAAAAATCACATCAAACAACACGAATTCTATGAATCGTAACCCAAATTCAAGCCTAAGCAATTATGAACTTCCAAATTCCGAAACCAACGCCGATTCATACCAAAACAACACTGATTGATAGAAAATTTTGCACACAAGGTATAAATGACATTACAGACCATTTCCAACTTCCGTAATCGGAATCTGACCCTGATATAAAAAAGTCCACTCCCGATCAAACTTTCCAAAAATCTTTCAACTTTCGCCAATTTGAGCCGAAACGACCTACAAACCTCCATATCAACATCCGGACAAGATCTTAAGACCAAAATCACCCTACGGAGCTATTGAGACCGTCAAAACTCCATTTCAAAGTCATATTCATACAAGTCAAACTACAGTCAACTCCTACGACTTAAACTTCCAACTTAGAAAATATGTGTCCCATTTCACTCTGAAACTTGCCCGAAAGCAAAACCAAACACTCCGGTGAGACACATAACCCTAATATAGCATAGAGGAAGCATAAATTAGGCAATCAGGGCTAAAATACTCAAAATAAGTATGGAGGAATAATATCGGAAATTGGCTTAGGATTTGACATTAGTTCTTGTCAGACGAGAGAGGGCTACATGACTTGTTGATATGATAAGTTGTTATGAGTTTTTGTGTGTTTCTTCTATTTTTGGCAATACACAAAGTTTTTGGAACGAGATTTTAATTGATATGAGGTTTATTACCGGTACCGGGTTTGTTTGAAGCAATTACTGTGATCGAAAATTATTGCTACGAGTATGCGAGATGTGTAGTATATCATGCGATTTCATCTTGGGTCATGGTTATTGCTTGATATAGCTTTTTCAGACTTATACAACGTGTAGGTATGAGATTTGGGTTTTGTAAGGTTTGCGAATGTTGGAAATTGGGTTCTGAGGCTTACAGATTAAGGTTAAATTAAGGGTCTTCAGTTATTTTGTGTTTTCAGGCTATTATGAATAGGGGTGATGTGGGATCACCCCCGGGTACGTGCATCGTAAGATTACACAATGATTTGATAGCTTTGGAACGACTATTGGCACGTTCGAGGATAGACATATGTTTAAGAGGGGGAGGATGTAACGACCTGACCGGTCGTTTTGAGCATTTGCACTTCACTCACTGGTTTGAGGGCATGAGTAGCTCTGCATGATGTAGTATGACTTGTATGTATCATCGGTTCTGGTTTTCAGGTGATTCAGAATTAGTTTGGAAGAATGATTCTCAACTAGGAAGCTTTAAGTTGGAAGAGTTGACCAAGTTTGACTTTTGCGTATTTGATATTGGATCATAGTTTTGATGGTTCCGTTAGGTACGGATGGTGATTTTGACTTGGGCGTATGCTTGGATTTGCATTTGGATATTTCTAGAAGGTTTCAGCACTCCTTGGCGAAAGTTGAAAATTTGAAGGTTTGGAATGTTCATAAGTTTGACCGAGAGTTGACTTTGATGTAATCGGGTTTGGATTGTTCTTCTGGGAGTTAGAATAGGTTCGATATGTCATTTGGAACTTGTATGCAAAATTTTGGTTCATTCCAGATTGGTTAGGCTTAAAACGGACGCTTGGTTCAAAGTTTAAAGTTTATGAACTTAAGAGATTGATCTTGATCGACGATTCGTAGTTTAGATATTTTTATGTGTGATTTGAGACCTCGAATAGGTTCGTGTTATATTTTGGGACTTGTTGGTATGTTCGGATGGGGTTGCAAGGGGCTCGGGTGAGTTCGGGGTAGTTTCAAACCATTTCTAGGCCATTTTTAGTTTCTAGTGTTTGGCTATAGGGGTGTACATTGCAATCGCGTAGAATTGGTTGCGATCGCGAAGAGTAAACTAGGAAAAATGGACCTGTGAATCGCTATCGCAGAAGTCTTTGCGCGATCGCATAGAAGAAAATTCTGCTGCAACCCGACTTTGGAAGCTTATATATTGCAATCTATAATGAATTTGGTGATGATCTAACAATAAAAGTTGTAGCCCTTTATGTCTAGTTTTCATTAAATCAAACCGTTTGTCATTTGAAGTATTTTACAAAAAGTTATGGCTGATAAACTACCGGATATCTGAGAAGAGTTGGGAAGGGTTAAATGGAAGTTCGTTCATCGCAATCACGGGCAAATGGCCACGATCGCATATGGTAAATATTGTCCTAGAAAATTTTGTAATCGCGATCTCGAGGTTTGTGACCGCAATCGTGGAGGGTACCCCTGGAATAATGTATAAAGTACTCTATTTCGAAGGTTTCAGATATTTTAGAATATTTGGCGCTATGGAGCTCGGATTGAGATGATTTTTGAGGCGATTTTCACCATATAAATTGGGGTAAGTGTTCTCTACTCGGTTTTGATTATATTTCATGAATCTATCCTCATATGTGGCATTTGGTTGATGATTTCAAAAGATAAATTGGGGGGGGGGGGTTGTCGAAAATTTCATAAAGTGAATTTTTGAGTTTTGAACATCGATTCGGAGTCGGATTTGAGTGAAATTAGTATGGTTGGACTCACAATTATATGGGTTGTCGGAGTTTGTCAGTTTTGTCGGTTTCTGAGGTACAAAACTGGGTTTGATGTTTTGGTTGACTTTGAGTAAAAGTGTAAAGATTCGACCTTTATCTATTGGGTTTGTTTCCTTTGGGATTATTTAATATTGTTGAGTTGCGTTTGGCTAATTTCGAGCTATTTGGAGGTCGGTACGCGCGGGATGGCATTTATGGAGCATCGTTTGGCTTGCTCGGTATTAGATTTGGCTTGTTCAAGTTAAGTAACACTTCTAAACTTGGTGCTGAGGGTATGAATGTACGTGACATGTGTTTGGTGTTGAGGTGATGCACATGCTAGGTGACGGGCGTGTGGGCGTGCACCATGTGAATTATGACTCGGTTGCTTCCATGGTACTGTGTAGTTACCTAATCTTGTTTTTATCCATGAGATTTCTACGTGTTAGAGTAATTGAGCCATGATCCATGTTAGAAACCATGTTTAGGCTATATTCTTATTCTGTTGGGACCCACTAAGGTCATATCAGTTGTTGAGTTATTTGCTTAAATTGAACTTACATACTTAGTTATATTCATTCATTTGCACATCATATCTCAGTCTCTGTTGCTATTTATTGATACATCATATAATCATTTTTGGGCTGATTTTCATGACATTGTGAGCATGAGAGACTGGAGAGATTGATGACTGAGTGAGGCCAAGGGCCTATTTGTGAGTGATATTAATGGGATCGGGCTGCACAAGCAACATGCTTTATTGATTGATGCCATGACTGGCTTATTATAGCGCTTGGGCTGGATCTGCCCCTCTGGAGTCTGCACACCCACAGTGAGCACGGTTGCTATTGATTCACGATGATCGGGTTGCATGCCGCATCAGGATTTGTTAGCGTTTGGGCTAGATCTGCCTTGTACCGTGCTGAGTGATTGAACATGATGAGCGTGATGAGCGGGAGTATATGATTGTGATATTGAGTACTCTGAGAGTGTGAGTACATAAGTTCATCACTGTGATGCATTGCAACTGACATGCATATTTGACATACAGACATAGAGATGCATTTCCTCATGTTACAGGATTTTTGTGACATTTATGATTTCATATGCAATTGACATGTAGGTATAGAGATGTACTTTCCTCATGCTATCTGATAAAGAAACATCTTACTTATTGTTGAAAGTTTTTGGGAAAAAATCACAGTTTTTCTGACTTACTCATATTTTGGTGATTTCGGTGAAAGAGTTGGGCTTTATTGTTAAACTTGAAAAGC
Organism: Nicotiana tabacum; assembly: GCF_000715075.1. Taxonomy (NCBI): domain Eukaryota; kingdom Viridiplantae; phylum Streptophyta; class Magnoliopsida; order Solanales; family Solanaceae; genus Nicotiana; species Nicotiana tabacum. Next base: position 24,040,917 of record NC_134091.1, read on the forward strand.
ATGACTATTTTCCGTAACTGTGAACTAGCTGAGTATCACATCTCTGAGTTATTTCTTGTACAACTTTTATTATATTATTATGAGCTGTTGTTGGCTATCGTGTTGGACTCTGACCCTTGTCCCGGCTCATTACTACTTTCAACCTAAGGTAATGTCTGTTATTTATTGAATACATGGAGTCGGTTGTTCTCATATTATACTTTTGCACCTTGCGTGCAAATTTGGATGCTGATGTCGCTGTGTATGGCGGGAGCTGGCATTGAAGATGTACCTGCATTTTGATCATAACTGCCTCTTATTCTTGGTAGCTTTAGAATTATTAATCTGTTCATGTATATTTCAAATAGAAGATGTATTTATTTCATTCTAGATTTGTAAACTCTAAATTTTAAAAGCTCATGATTTGTATTACCAGTCCTTGGAAATTCTTTGTATAGAAGTTTAGTTATATTATCATTACATTTCTTAGTAAATCTTAATGAATTGGATTATTGTTGCTAATTGGCTAACCTAGCAGGTTGGGTTAGATGCCATCACGACTAGTCGGATTTTGGATCGTGACTTAAGTGTTGTGTACGATGAACTTTCCCGTACCCTTATACAACAATATTCTATCAAGTACCAAAAATATTTGTTCCATGTTGAGAAGCTAAGCTCAAGGTAACAATACGAAACAATAAAATAGACAATGGATTTATATGGAAAGAGAGGAGAGATTCTTATTTCTTCCATGTATTCAAGTGTGTACAATGTGATGCCCAAACCTTCTATTTATAGGATGATATTGAGGTAATACAAATGGATACCATCAACATGGTATTAATTATTGAGATCATGGGGGACGATCATGGAGGAGGTTATAGAGGTGTGGGAGTTACAAACATAATGGTAAGAAATAGTGGGAGTTTAATAGAGAAGAATAGTGGGAGTAACTTCTTTAGGAGTTATAGACATCCACTATATCATATAATATTTCATAACACTCCCCCTTGGATGTCTATAGATAATGTGCCTCGTTAAAACCTTATTAAGAAAAAACACTGTGAAAAAATATCTTAGCGAAGGAAAAAGAGTACACATATCTTGTAATACACATTATTTGCTGCCTCGTTAAAAACCTTGCTAGAAAATCCCAGTAGGATAAAACCTCAGCTAAGAAAAAAAGAGTGCAACACATATCTTACTCCCCCTGATGAAAACATCACTTTACTTTTCGGAAATGACGCATTCCAATCCTGTATACCAGCTTCTCAAATGTTGAGTTTGGTAATACTTCATTGAACAGATCCACCAAATTATCAATCAAATAAATTTGTTAAACATCTATATCACCATGTCGAATATCATGTCTGAAAACAACTTTGGTGAAATGTGCTTTATTTTGTCACCTTCAATATATCCTTCTTCCAATTGAGATAAGCAAGCAATATTGTCTTAATATTATTGAAGTCTTCTTTTACAAAGAAAAATCATACATTTGTTGTGTGTTGAGTCATATGCTTTATAAGTTGCTAATATCTTGGTAAGTCTTGAATAAGTATCAATAATTGTTTGTCTTGTCGAATATCATAATATAGCAACACCCTCGTGTGCAAATAGATTGTATGAAGAACGAACTTCAAGAAATGCCTGCATTTGCATAACCAACAAAATCTTGACAGTATTTGTTTGTGATGACCCGATAGGTCATTTATAGTTTTAACCCTCAATTCTATGTTTCAAAGCCCTGAATAGCTCTGTTTAACCTTCCTCGATTTGTGTGCGTAGTCCGTGTCATTTTTCGAAAAATTTTTATGTGAAAAATTGACGAAAATGTGAAATCGTGCCTTATAACTCATTTGAGTTGACTTCGGTCAATGTTTCAAGCAAACAAACCCAGATCATTATTTTGACGTATATCCGGAATCGAATTCGGAAGTCTCTAACTTGAATTATCTCCATTTGCTGAAAATTAGAAGTTTAACAGTTTAAAGAAATTCCAAGTTTGACCATAGTTTGACTTTATTGCTACTGGGTCTGGATTTAGGTTTCGGTACTTGGTATAAGTTCATTACTGTATTTATGACTTGTCTGCAAATTTTGGTGCAAAACGGAGTTGGTTTGATGTGATTCTGACGTCCGGTTGAAAAATTGAAAGTTTTTAAGTTTCTTTGAAATTCTGATTCGTTTTGGTGTCCAATTCATAGTTCTAGGTGTTATTTTGGTGTTTTGATCGCACGAGTGAGTTCGTATGATTTTTTTGGACTTGTGTGCATGATTGGTTTGGAGCCCCGAGGGCTCGAGTGAGTTTCGGATAAGTTACAGAGTGATTTTAGACTAAGAGGAATAGTTGGTGCCTATGTGTTCTAGTGTTGTTTGCAGGTCTCGTATTTGCGATGTAATGACCCAACCGGTCATTTTAATTTTTAGAACCCCATTCCCTAAAATAAAACTTACCGTATGTGCTTTTATTAATTTATGACTTACGGGGATGGTTGGTTCGGAAATTGAAAGTGTTTGGGTTGAAATCGGAACACTTGGTTCCTTAAGTTGGCTTTAAAAGACCAAGTTTGACTTCGGTCAATATTTTGATAAAATAGGAATTTAAGTTTGGAAGTTTGACTGAGGAGTTAACTTTTGGATATCGGAGTCAGAATCCAGTTCCGAAAATTTTCATAGCTCCGTTATATCATTTATGACTTATGTGCAAAATTTGAGGTCAATCGGACTTGATTTGATAGGTTTCGACATCGAATGTAGAAGTTGGAAAATTTAAGTTTCATTAAGCTTGAATTGGAGCATGATTCGTGGTTTTAGCGTCGTTTTATGTGATTTGAAGTTTCAAATAAGTTCGTAGATGTTTTAGGACTTGTTGGTATATTTGGTTGAGGTCCCGAGGGCCTCGAGTGAGTTTCGGATGGTTATAGGATCAAAAGTTGGACTTAAAAAGTTGCTGCAATTTTTCTTCTGCTGGAAATGCAGAAATCGAGCCGAGAAATGGAGCCCAGATATCGAGCCCATGGTCGACGGCCAGGGTCGAAGCCAGGGACGAGGCTCAAGATCGAAGCCATGATCAAAGGCCATGATCGACGCCATAATCGAAGGCCCAGGCTCGATGCCATGATCGAGGCCATGACCGAGGCCCAGGCTCGAGGGCCTTGATCGAAGCCACGATCGGTGCCCAGCATCGAGGGCCATGATCGAAGCCACGATCAAGGCCCAGTTCCGAAGGTTGCCTGGGCAGATCTATAAAGGAGGGAACTTCGTCCCATTCTCCAATTTTAACAAATTGGAGCTTGAGCAAAGGCGACTTTTGATAGATTTTCAAGGAAAGACATTGGGGTAAGTGATTCTAACTTGGATTTGGTTTATATACACAAATATATCATTGTTTTCACCATTTAATTAGTGTTTTGAGATTGAAATTTGAGAAATTTTTGAAATATCATAGAACCGAATTTTTGAGATTTCAGTATCGATTCGAAGTCGGATTTGAGTCAAACTGGTATGGTTGGACTCGTAATTGAATGAGTTATCGTATTTCGTAACTTTCGCCAGATTTTGAGACGTGGGCCCCATAGACGAATTTTTAATTAATTTCGGATTTTTATTGAAAAATATAGTATTTTCTTATGGAATTAATTCCTATTATTTTTAGTGATTGTATCGAATTATTTTGGCTAGATTCAAGCCATTAAGAGTTGGATAATCGAGGAAAAGGTCTTCTAGTGGATTAAATTAAAGCAAATTGAGTTAAATCTCTTGTCTAATCTTGTGAGGGAGAAATTACCCCATAGGTAATTAAAGTAATAATTGTTGCTAATTGTGGGGGCTACGTACGCACGATGTGACGAGAGTCCGTGTATGGCTACTTTTAAATGCTAAAGTCCAGGTAGTTTAGGACTCAAAGCATGAATTACTTGTGTAAATTGTGTTCTTTGTTTAATTAATATATATATATATATATATATATATATATATATATATATATATATACACACACACACACACATATTCCAATACTTCAAATAAAAATATTAAAGGATGGAAATCTCATATGCTTGATTTTTTGTTTAAATGAATTAATTGTTAAGAGAAATTGTTCTTCCTCCCGAATTTATCTTATAATAAATAGACTCTCCTTTTGGAGGTACATAAGAAAATGTCCTCCTTTCTTGTGGAGCGGGCCGAATGCCTCGGCAGGATAGATCTATGGATCGCGCCGTACGTCCCTCGGCAGTGTACACGACACTCTGGATCGGGTCGTACGACCTCGGCAGAAATCGTGCATAATAATAATAATTACACGATACTTTGATAGTTTATTGCAGCTTGTGAAGCTAATTGATAAATTGAAAATCTTTGGAATTTAAAGAATTAATTATCTCTGCTTCTTAAGGAAATTATTGTAATTCCTGTAAATGAGGCTAATTGATAAATTGGAAATTTATTGGAATTGAAGGAATTTAATTATTTCTGCTGGTTAAAGACAATCATTGTAAATTCTATAAATCATGTTGATCTAGATATTCCTATTTTTATTTTAATTATTATTATTGACTTTTAGTGAGTGTCAAAGTTGGCCATCTCGTCTCTACCACTTCGAGATTAGGCTTGATGCTTACTGGGTACACATTGTTTACGTACTCATGCTACACTTGCTGTACTATTTGTGCAGGATCTGAGGCAGGTACTAGTGGAGGACCTATCATCGTACATCCACGTTTTCCAGAGGCGTAGTGGTGAGCTGCTTTGCTGAGCCGTTCTGTAGCTACCAGTGCCTCTCCTTGTATTTTCATTCTGTCTATTTTTATTTCAGACAGTATTTGGGGTTTTGTATAATATACTAGATGCTCATACACTTGTGACACCAGGTCTTGGAACACACATTGGTAGAATTTGGAATTGGTATTATTTTCTTGAATTTTAATTGATCGGTATCTTTTCTATTCTCCTTAATATTGCTAGTAAAAGAATAAAATTACTTAGAACAATATTCTAAAAATAATTGATATATGTTTAACTTATAAGTTGGCTTGCCTAGCTGTAGTGTTGGGCGTCATCACGACCTATAGGTGAAATTGGGTCATGACATGCGAGGTCTGGCTTGTTACACCCCATAGTTTTGTACGTAAAAGTGCGTCGTAAGCAAACTAATGTAAGACCAAAAATAAGATCTTCTTTGGAAGTATATAAAGTAAGTTATCATATTACCTCGAAGGTTACAAATATTGAAGATCATGAACAACAAGTACAAAGTGGGTTGGGAGGTCCAGAAGCTAAAGGAATTAAAGAAAATAATGTTTCGTCGAAAGTGGACAAGTTGGGAATGTTATAGCCCGTACCTTTGGGGTGATGCTAGGGTTCTTAACACGATAAAAGTCTTATCTCTTGAAAATATAATACTCATTATATAGCAAAATAACCTGAGATAAGCCCCTGTACAAATCCTCCCAAAAATTGAACACAAACCCTAATTGATTTTCTCTTCTTATCAAGTTCTAGTTGGAGGAAAACCTAGGCTTTGAAGAAACCAAGATAAGAGCTGAGATATTCAACAAATAAGGTAAGTTTACTGCTCTATTTTATCCATTTTTCTGCTGGAAATGTATGGAAAGTCGTTCTATAATTGTAAGAACTCACAGGACGGTTGATCAGAAGCCGTGAATTCGAGTTATTCAACTTGTAGTGGACTGTTTGTGGGTTATTTCGTGTTGCTGTTTAATTGCATGTTTTGATACTGTTTTAGGGAGTTTTATAGGAGAAAGTGTGTGGAGAAACACCACATAAATGCAAGTTGGTGGGCTGGTCGTTCGTCGTAATAGTTTCGGGTTGTATGACACTACTACGGTGGTTGTTTTGTGTATGAAGAAATTGGGGTGTATTGGGCTGTTTTGTAGTATTTTGTGGTGTATATAAGGTTGGAAAATAATGTATATATGTTGTTATTGTTGTGTTCTTGTTTTGTTGGTGTTATCTTGAATTTGGAGGAAGTAAGGATTATAGGGGAGATGCTGCCCGTTTTAATACAAAATAAGCTTGTCGTTCATTGTGCGATAGTTGTACCTTTCGTAACTTAATGATAGTATTATTATCATTGTTGTAGATTAAGGTGAGAAATGACGAGTTCAACGTGGTTATTGGAAATATTGCGATAAGGTATGTTAAGGTATACCCTTCCTTCATTTTGGCATTATCTTGTAACTACATGCGTTAATAACAAGACATAAAGAGAAGTTCGTACTCCTGAATTTTTGTACATTATCCTAGTCTTATAAGTTACAGTATTCTCCCTTATCGGAACTTTATATTTAGTTAAGTATTGTATTCTTTTAGTCAAGAGAGTAGAGGGTCTATATTATACAGTATTACAGTATTTTCAGCACCACCGAGCTATAATCAGTGGGCACCACCGAGCCTACTATGGCTGAGCGCCTATGAGCGAGCCTACTACGGCCGAGCAGTTGCACGTTCCGAGCCTTATAGGGCCGGACAATTATTTTACTTGCTATATTGAGAGAGTTGAGTCAATATCAGCAGGTAAGTATATCTCTAGATCATCTTTGACTCCCAATTACATTCAGTTATTAATTTATCAGTTTAGTTTCAGCTTTCAGTTATTCTATTAACTTACATTATTTCGTATTGACGTCCCTTTCCTTGTGATGTTGCATTTCATGCATGCAGGTTCGGATAGACAGACTGGTAGACCTCCTCTGTAGGTGTTGTCCGTGTTTCAACTTGATTGGTAAGCTCCATGTCCTTCGGAGTTTATATATATATATATATATATATATATATATATATATATATATATATATATATATATATATATATATATATATATATATATATATATATATATATATATATATATATATATATATATATATATATATATATATATATATATATATATATATATATATATATATATATATATATATATATATATAACCATAATACATACATCAGTAGAGGCTTGTAGACATATCCTGTCAGTCAGTGCAGTATGTTGAGCTTGTACGCCCTGTATGTATATTATTTTGGTTTGTCAGTTGCAGTAGTTATGACGGCCTTGTCGGCCCAGCTTTATATTGATGTTCAGTCAGATCTAGTTTCAGTTCAGTTTTATATTTTGTTTCACAAGTTGTCTTGCAATGTGGCCCTATGGCCAAAGTATGACATTCCATGTTCAGAGCCCCTAAGTCTCTAGTTGGTATGCTCGGATAAGTGAGGCATCGTGTACTGATATCACCTCCCCAGGTTTGGGGCGTGACATGACTCACAAATGTGAACCTCGCATTTGCGATCACAGCATTGCATTTGTGAGCATGGGCTGGGGATTGGATTCTCGCATTTGCGATAGTCTCAGGTTCACATTTGCGAACAAATTGTTCACATTTGCGATGGCAGCATATGTGTGAATTCTTCGCATTTGCGAAGGCTTTCTCGCATTTTCGGGGTTCGCAATTGCAAACCTCAGGTCGCAATTGCGAACCTCAGGTCGTAATTGCGACATCTGCTCGTGGTCAAAACATGTGAAAGGCGGGATCTTAGCTCATTCGTTAAAATTCTCAGCCCTAAACACCTTAGAGATGATATTTCCAAGAGCTTTTCTTCCTCAATTCATTGGTAAGTGAACTAATATACTTTTTTTCAATTACCCATTATATCTCATAAGATTTCAACCTTAAATCTAGGATTTCCATGGTAGAAATTAGAGATTTAGGTAGAATTAGGTCGGATTTCGAATTGAATTATATAATCGGACTCGGGGGTGAATGGGTGATCGGGTTTTTGTCCGAACCTCAGGTTTTGACCAAGTGAACCCGGGGTTGACTTTTGTTAAATTTTTCAATAATGATCTAAATTGAACCTCTTTCATTCGTGGGTAGTTTCTAAGGCTTATTTTGAATCATTTGGTTGATAATTTGCTAGCTTTTGTTGGTTTGGAGGCTTGTTCGAAAGGCAAGGCCGTAGTTGAACTTTGAATTAGTTGCGGAGCAAGGTAAGTGTCGTGGTTAACCTTGACTTGTGGGATTAGGACTTGTTTGCCTATTTGCTACTTGTTTAATATGAGGGCACAATGTATATGTAAGGTGACGAGTACTTATGCGTTGTTGTTGGGATTAAAGCATGCGGGTAGAACTTGTTTCCTTGTGATTTAATGCCTCTTTAATTATGACATCCATGCTTAGATTAGATTATTACATATTTGATTGTTCTTTATATATTTATGGATTAATTAGTAATGGTTGAGTATGTTGGAAGTTGTGGTTTGGTATCTTGGAATCGTAATTGACGTAAAGTACATCCCATGCATTATTTATCTCCCAAATTTGTATATTCATTACGACATGGTAAGGGAGAGTGTTAAAGCACGAAGGGTGATGCCGTGCCATTTCATTTCCTTATTTACTTATTAATACATGGTGAGGAAGAGAATTAAAGCACGAAGGGTCATGTCATGCCAATCTATACAGTTATTCACTGTTACATAGTGAGAACGAGAGTAAAAGCACAAAGGGTGATGTCGTACCATTTCATTTCTCTTCTTACATCATTTCATGGTAAGGATGAGAGTAAAAGCACGAAGGGTGATGCCGTGCCATTTTCATATCGTATGTTAATTGTTCTCCTTGTTTGATGATTTATTTGGTTGTCTTTGTTGTCTTTCCTGTTGTAGTTATCATATCTTTTCACCCTATCACATGTCACCTCCCAACTGTACATATTAAATCTCTATCTTGTTACTGTTTGGTACATATATCTATGGTTGTACACGTTTAATTTCGTGAGTGCCTTGTCATAGCCTCGTCGCTACCTCATCGAGGTTAGGCTCGACACTTACAGAGTACTTTGGGTCGGTTGAACTCATACTACACTCTACACTTCTCGTGCAGATTTTGGTACTGGTCTCAGCTGTACGTGAGGTGAACTAGCTCAGATTATCATATTCGGAGACTTGAGGTAGATCTGCTGATGTCCGCAGACCTTGAAGTCCCCTTTCTCTTTCCTCTTTTTGTGTTCATTTCATTCGAAAAAGTTGTATTTATTTCAGATTCTATTTCTAAAACTTCTAGTAGCTCGTGTACTCGTGACTCAATATAAGATGACCCAATTTGACGTAAACAAGTATACACGTGACATAGGGCCTATAAGACCAAAATTGCACTGAACATAGGCCGATAAGGCCGTACAATCTTTCACATACAAGATATATGTCTACAAGCCTCTAAGGATACATAAATGTTATAAAGGTCGGGACAGATCCCCGCCATACCAATCAACACATGTCCTAATCATACTGACAAATAGCAACTCCGGAGCAAATGGAGCGCACCAACATCTTCCGCTGAGCTGATAGCCTACTTGGAGGACTCTCAACCTGTCTATCGGGACCTGCGGGCATGAAACGCAGCATCCCCAGACAAAAGGGACGTCAGTACAAATAATGTACCGAGTATGTAAGGAATGAAAATCAGTAAACAATAGACATGAGAAAAACATGGAGTGAAAGACTCGACATGTATGTCTGAATAACTCTGTGAATCATTAATATTTACAATGTCATGCATATGCGTTCAAATATCATACCATGCCTAGGTATATGCGTTCATAACATCATCAAGCCTCTGAGGGAATTCCATCATATCAACTCGGTCACTGTGGGCAAATCATCAACGTATACCAGTTGATCAGGTGGTGGTGCGTATATAACGCCATAACCTTTTCCCATATACCATATACTTATAATATACACATATATAACGCCATCTGGTCATGGGTCAATGTACATGTATAAATGCATGAAATGCATAAGAAATACGTTACTAAGATTTATTGGAATATCATAAAATCAATATGCCTTTCGGATAAACTTTATCAAATACATATTTTTCTAAGCCCATGAACAGAAGATATAATAATAATTCACATGGGGAATCAAGAATATAGACGCCCCTAGTACTTCTATGAATAGAGTCATTTATGAAAGTTGTGCATTTGCTTGTTTCGTTTGTATCGTATTGATCATGCCAAAAAAAGAATGGATAGCCTTAACATACCTGAACCGATTCTCTTGACGATCCCTTCAACACTGTTGATTGCGACAACGCGTAACGGCGGATCGAAGTGGGGAAATATCCGTATGATATTCTTGAGAAAGATTGCACCGTACTCCCTTATAATTTCCAAATCTCACGTTTTGATATATGACCATCACGTTCCTAAGAATGGATATGTGACTCTCACATTCTTAAGACTTACAAATCTCACGTTGATAAGATGTTAAGAAATTTCATGAGTTATTCTGAAGCTCCATCGTTACATTAGATAACATACCATCACCCCTTAATGAGGTAAGAATCTTTCTTATAATTGATGGTTTGTGTGTAAGGATTATTTGCCACAAATCCCCCTAACATGCCACCTAGCCATAAAGTCCAAGAGTCACCCTTTGATATTTGGGCTTAACTCATCTTGCTTCCATGTTGGGGGGGGGAATTAAAGTCTATCCAAGTGTTATAATTAATTATCTAACCTTTCTCCAAATATCATTAATTATCCAATTTTTTACATAATTAAGAATTATCTCAAATTACTTAAAATACTACTTACTTGTAACACACTTTATGTACCATACTATTATGGTCATGTGGCACCTTGTATGATTCTGGTCCATAAATACCGGGTATTTTAGCTCGGGTCGTATTTTATCTAAAATGTCAAACTTCGATGAAATTCATTTTCTTCGATTTGCTTACCCTCTCACCTTCACGAATTTACTCGTCACTTGTTTGAAATAGCATAATTCTTATAATCTCAAAATAATCCCATTCTCGAATTTACGTCGATTAACTTATGACGAAATTTTAACGTACAAAAATGGGGGCTATAATATCTCATTTTCGAGCTTTCATCAATTTACTTATGGCGTACTTTTACGTACGAAAATATGGGGTGTAACATCATTCCCCCTTTGGAACATTCATCCTTGAATGTTGAATGATGCACTTATCATTCTCATAACCCATAGCTCTTGTGAATACTTTAGTACTCCTCTTGCCATCTAGGCAACTGTTCTGTGAATGAATCCCAAACGCCATCGCTTTCCCCCACTTTAGGCGTCTTTCTCACACCGTGACTCGTGGTCAGAATCATTTCAATCATGTAACTGTTGCTACCTTCTGTCATGCAGCATGTATGACTTTTTCCTTGTATGTGCGCCTATGCGATTCTTTTCTCCTTTTTCCTCCAGTTTTTTGCCAATCTCTAGGCCTCACTTTGTAAGAATATACAGAGCTTGATAAGATGTCTCTCTGGGCATCTATAGGTATACTGAAGTTCTTTGCTCGATACTTTGTTGAACTTACAAATATTGCTATATCTTATTTCATAGACCCAGTTATCCATTCGTATGACTTTACTTCATCTAGGTAGGTCATACTATATCATAACTCTTACTTCAATTTATCGTTACTTAGGTGTGCTACCGAACTCCAGGTTACTTTCGTTGCTTATCCCATATGTATAAATCTAAGTCCTTTAATGCTTCCTCATTATTGTTCATCTTAAGAATGACGGCCTAATCTCATCTCATACTTTGTGACTTTTGTCCATCCATTGTTGATTCACCTCAATATTGATCTACAATATACCACTGATAACTTGAAACTTCTTACATAATACCTTGCCACTAGGGCTTACGTTGCATCGATGAATATTTGAAGTGATTTTCCTGACCCACTAGCGACGATATTGTACTTCAATAACCGTATTTTATAGAATCCCAATGTGATTCACTTACGTGGGTATTTTAATCTCGTACAATTCATGAAATCCTCTTCAAATCATTACTCAATTGAAGGCCCAATCATCGTCCTTTATCTATCACAATTACACCCTCATTGCACTATCAGGGCGGCATTCCATCTCTTCTAAATGCCATTAGTATTAGACTTGTTTTAGTTCATTCATTAGTATTAGACTTCTAATGCTATACTGAGCTTTCTATAACTTAGAGAAATCATCAGCTCTCTTGTTTTCATTGGCTTAATCCTGAGGACTTTTCCATTCTTGTCACCTTCTCACTCGTCCTACCTTATCATTACTCCTATCTTCCTAAAATCTTGTCGGTTTACCATACTTTAGCTTGCGACCTACACATATCTATTTATACTACTCGCAACCTTCCTTCAACTTGCTTGCATCATAGGTTTCCTTATGTCATCCTGGAACATCAAGCGAGATATCACATCGTCTTCAACTCCTCTTTACTCTCTTAATTAGACCTCTCGATACTTAGAAACCATAGGTTGGAAGATATGCCATTGATGACGCCGCTACCATTCCTGGATACTGAATCCCGGTGCTTCTAACCTTCTATCTGTAGGATAGATTATTCGCAACCTTCTACATTTGAGTATCTCGTACGTTGTTCACCTTTACCTTAAAATCTCGCATCACGTCTTCTATCTCTTTCATGACCTCGCTTTAACACATGTATAATTCACATCCACAACTTGAAGCTCTATTATAATACTTGCACCTCTGGTGCATACACAATCTAGTGAGAGCTTCATGCTAACTTCTTATGAGGTCGGTACTCTTATGACTGGCTTTATCGTATAGCCGTTATAGAATATGATTATTGTACTATCTCTCTTGTACCTCTATTATTTAAGAGTGATCCTGCAATGTTCTCAATCGCGAGGTCTATAATTTTATGAGTCCAATAATCAGACTCCTGATTTACTTAGTTGGTGTAAGTCTTTAGTTTTCTCTTCCCTCTGATCAACCTTTATGTAGGCTTAAGCTATCTTCCGATCTGCGGCTCAAGGTATGAGTTATTATTTTAGCCTTTCATAGACGCTATGGAATATCCGTGATACCATCATCTAACAATTCAATCTCTTGTCTATGACATGGACTCAATTCTTTCTTTTAACTTATACCAGAGTCTTCTACAACTGTATGATTGTCAACATACATGCTGCATGGATAATACCCTAAAATCTTGAGCGCGTTCATAACGTAACTAACTCTAGATCATTGATTGAACAATTCCTTTCGTTCCATCTCAGCTTTCTTTAAACGTAAGCAATTACTTTTCCTGGTCTTTCTGCCCCCTTGTTGCGTGCATACTTAGCTTATCTTAGTTCCTATGAATGTCAGAATTTTGTGCAATTCATACGATCTCGAATATTACTTTTGGTTTCATTTCCCGCTCATTAGCCACGCTAGATGCCACTTCCTTATGGAGTGCATACAATGTTGTTGTGAGACTGTTGTTACAAGACTTTCCTCTTTTGGTCACTGTGCTTAGGTTAAAGCCTTCTTCCTTATTTCCTCATCTAGTCTTTCATTGTAGTATTTAGGGTGACCTTCACTTGACGGAATTTGTTGATGTTCTTCCCCGCCTATAATTATCCTAGTTACTTATTTCCACGCCCTTGTGCTTGTAGGGTTGCTTCTAAACTAATATTTTGACTGTCTTCCCAGTGGAATTCTATTTCATTTACCTTTAACTATCCCAACTCCTATCTGAATATATCTCAAGGATCACGATGTCATATCTGTGAGACTGAATTCTCTATGTTGGGGTTCACTATGTTCGTCTTACATAATCTGTTGATTTTTCTGTGTCCTATTGTTTAGCCATAACTAGGCTCTTCCTGAATCAACTACTAACTACTCGTTGGCCCATCTCATATCAATATTTCGCGTAATATTCCTTATCTATCAATAACATCTCGGGTAGGAACCCTTACTTCCTCTCTTTGATGTCGTGCTTGCATAATGTTCTGGAAACATAGCATATCTGTAGGATTTGAATGAGTGCAATCTCATCCCTTTCTCATTTTTATCGCATTCTTGCTTTACCATTCCATAGTTACTAGAACCACTTAATTCTGACTTAATGCCATATCACACCATATCCCCCTATTTAGGGGAGCACTAAAATTTAGTTCTATGATGATCTATGTATAAATGTTTTACCTTCTCATCTTTGGCATCTTTTCACATCATCGATGATCCTTACTCGCCTCGCGGTAATACTTATGTACCAAGGATAACGAAATTCCTCACTCGCGAGGGTGACACTTAGTGTAACTGGCAGATATAGTTCCCTAAGCTTAACTTTAGTCACCTTGCTTGCTTTAGGGAAGCGTCTTCCTGAATGACCTTTAAAAGGTATTCTTCTGTCGTCTATTCTATTATTGCCGGGACACAATCACTGAAATTCTCATTATGCCGACTATTACTCAGTCCGTAGTTCATGTTTAGTTTATCTTGCTCATCAGTCCATGCTGATTTCTTGTTACTCTGGAGTCTAATGTTTTCCTTTTGGTAATCAAGTTGGAGTCACGAACCTATTTCTCGAAGTGAGAATATGACTATATGGCCTATACTCATTTGTTTTCTCAAGGCCTGTCACCTCTCGTCCTTTCCTTCACTTGACTATAGACTCTGTAATACTGTCATCATTTTGATTTACCGTTGTCATCCATGTATAACATCTTACTCATAATGCTTCATTAACTCTCTTCTTATTTCCCGCTAACATTTATGTCTATCACTTTATTCTGAAAACTCGAACAAGACATTCTTTTGCTTTTAGTTCCCCTTGCTCCATCTGCTGGCTCTTTGGGTTACCTAACATTCTTTCTCCACTATGGACGAGAGCTACACTAAGATAATATTTATCCGTTCAAGGCTTCCAGTGCCTACCTTTGTAGTATTCATATCTAGCTGTACTATTTTAGAGTGCACCCTCTGTGTGTCTCACAAGGAGATCTATTTGCCCATTTTGCAATATCCTTCGTAAATGTCAGCTAACGCTAACAATCCATCCACAATTTTGGGTTACCTAACCCCATCTAGATCCTGACATCCTGCCTTCTCTTATACTATTTCTGTTAGCCCCCGTAGGGCATAAATGAGATGGGTGTGGCCAATTGTACATACCTCTGTTATTGTTGAAGGTAACTCAAAAGGCTTATATTCCTCTGCGATAATCTTCATTAGCTGGGTATTTTGTACCCTTTTTCATCTTGCTTCTTTTACTTGCTAAAACTTGTATCTACCTTCCGATTCTCTTATTACTTTTTACCATAAGAGTTGATAGACATTTTTGCCTTAGGGTTCTTATCAAGAAGTTTTACACATCTTAGTGCACACATGATCTGCTGAAGACCTCACATTTACTCATCATAAGCATCATGAAAAATTGAGTTCCTCTGAATCAACTCTTCCACAACTATATCTCTTACCAACCGTCTTTCTGGATATATGCATCGTCGTATTATGAATAAGATAGAGTTTAGGAAGTTGAGTTCTTACAAGTGAGCTCTACCACATGATCTAGAGTAAGTAGAAAGAGTGACAGTCCTAAATGCCCTGTAGCATCCTACATATAAGTGAGGTTCACAACACACCCATAAACAAGACTCTACTAGACACGGCTTGTAGACTCCCTAGGATAGAACTTCTCTGATACCACTTTTCTCACGACCCAAACCGATGGGCCGTGACGGGCACTTGATTCCTTACTCAATCGAGAACCAACATTCCATATAATTCTTATAGTACTCTTATTGGCAAATGGGACAAACGGGATGTCATGGGCTAACCAGAATAAACATAAGGGAATACTCAATATAAGACTACCCAATTTGACGTAAACAAGTATATATGTGACATAGGGCCTATAAGACCAAAATTGCACTAAACATAGGCCGATAAGGCCCTACAATCTTTCACATACAAGATATATGTCTACAAGCCTCTAAGGATACATAAATGTTATAAAAGTCGGGACATATCCCCGCCATACCAATCAACACATGTCCTAATCATACTTACAAATAGCAACTCCGGAGCAAATGGAGCGCACCAACATCTTCTGCTGAGCTGATAGCCTACTTGGAGGACTCTCGACCTGTCTATCGGGACCTGCAGGCATGAAACGCAGCATCCCCAGACAAAAGGGACGTCAGTACAAATAATGTACCGAGTATGTAAGGAATGAAAATCAGTAAACAATAGACATGAGAAAAACATGGAGTGAAAGACTCGACATGTATGTCTGAATAACTCTGTGAATCATTAATATTTACAATGTCATGCATATGCGTTCAAATATCATACCATGCCTAGGTATATGCGTTCATAACATCATCAAGCCTCTGAGGGAATTCCATCATATCAACTCAGCCACTGTGGGCAAATCATAAACGTATACCAGTTGATCAGGTAGTGGTGCGTATATAACGCCATAACCTTTTCCCATACACCATATACTTATAATATACACATATATAACGCCATCTGGTCATGGGTCAATGTTCATGTATAAATGCATGAAATGCATAAGAAATACATTACTAAGATTTATTGGAATATCATAAAATCAATATGCCTTTCGGATAAACTTTATCAAATACGTATTTTTCTAAGCCCATGAACAGAAGATATAATAATAATTCACATGGGGAATCAAGAATATAGACGCCCCTAGTACTTCTATGAATAGAGTCATTTATGAAAGTTGTGCATTTGCTTGTTTCGTTTGTATCGTATTGATCATGCCAAAAAAAAAAGAATGGATAGCCTTAACATACCTGAGCCGATTCTCTTGACGATCCCTTCAACATTGTTGATTGCGACAACGCATAACGGCGGATCGAAGTGGGAAAATATCCGTATTATATTCTTGAGAATGATTGCACCGTACTCCCTAATAATTTCCAAATCTCACGTTTTGATATATGACCCTCACGTTCCTAAGAATGGATATGTGACTCTCACATTCTTAAGATTTACAGATCTTATGTTGATAAGATGTTAAGAAATTTCATATGAGTTATTCTGAAGCTCTATCGTTACGTTAGATAACATACCATCACCCCTTAATGAGGTAAGAATCTTTCTTATAATTGTTGGTTTGTGTGTAAGGATTATTTGCCACAAATCCCCCTAACATTCCACCTAGCCATAAAGTCCAAGAGTCACCCTTTGATATTTGGTCTTAACTCATCTTGCTTCCACGTTTGGGGGGGGGGGAGGGGGGGGGGAATTAAAGTCTATCCAAGTGTTATAATTAATTATCTAACCTTTCTCCAAATATCATTAATTACCCAATTTTTCACATAATTAAGAATTATCTCAAATTACTTAAAATACTACTCACTTGTAACACACTTTATTCACCTTACTATCATGGTCATGTGGTACCTTGTATGGTACTAGTCCATAAATATCGGGTATTTTAGCTCGGGCCATATTTTATCTAAAATGTCAAACTTCGATGAAATTTATTTTCTTCGATTTGCTTACTCTCTCACCTTCACGAATTTACTCATCACTTGTTTGAAATAGCATAATGCTTATAATCTCAAAATAATCCCATTCTTGAATTTACATCGATTAACTTATGATGAAACTTTAACGTACGAAAATGCGGGATGTAATATTTCATTTTCGAGCTTTCATCAATTTACTTATGGCGTACTTTTACGTACGAAAATATGGGGTGCAACAACTAGGTCTTAGGAGTCACAAGCTAGCTTAGTAGAGTCTGGAGGAGGATTGGTACAGAGACGTCTGTACTTATCTTCCAGAGGCTATGGAGTTTAGGGAAAATGTCACTTCTTTCTTACTCTGTCATGCGATTTTATTCTATCATTGATGATTGAACCCTTCTATTCTTTATCTCTCGCTGATGGCGAGAACACGCACTGCATCTACCGCCGGACAGGAGCAGGAGCCGCCTGTGAAAACTATGACTAGGGGCAGAGGTCGAGGTCTAGGTCGTGGTAGAGGTCGAGGCTGAGGTCGCGCCAGAGGTAGAGGCCGAGCTCAACCTAGAGATCGAGCAGAAACACCCGCAGTGGGGCCTCAACTGGATTTCGAGGAGGAGGTCCTAGCTCAGACTGTATCTTTCAGACCAACTCAGGTCCCGGAGGGGTTCATAGCCACTCCAGTACTTCCGGACGCTCTAGTCCATTTAGTGGGCCTTATGGAGAATGTGGCCCAGGTGGCTCCCCAGTTTCAATACTCCTGCAGCCCAGCTAGTTGGGGTAGTTCAGCCGGTTGTTGCGGCACAGGCCAGGGGATAGGCCCACTTTGTCTTCTGAGGCTATGTTGAGGTTGGATAAGTTCACCAAGCTCTTTCCTGTTCATTTCAGTGGTGCATCTTCTAAGGACCCACAGGATTTTCTGGACCGTTGCTATGAGGTGTTGTAGATCTTGGGTATAGTTAAGACTAGTGGGGTCGATTTTGCAAACTTTCAGATGAATGGTTCTGCCCAAAGATGGTGGAGAGATTATATGTTTACTAGACCAGCTGGGTTGCCTGCACTTACTTGGGATCAATTCTCATAGCTATTGCTAGATAAGTTCATCCCTGTCACCCTGAGATAGGAGAATCGCAGGCTGTTTGAGTGACTTTAGCAAGATGATATGACTGTCACCCAGTACGAAACTCAATTTGTGGACTTAGTTTGCCATGCCACCATCTTGCTTCCTACAGACAAGGAGCGAGTGAGGAGATTTATTGATGAGCTCACTTACACTCTCAGGCTTCAGATGGCCAAGGAGACAGGGAGTGATATTTCCTTTCAGACGGCCATTGATATTGCCAAACGTATCAAGTTGGTTAATGTTCAGGAGAGGGGTCCGGTGTCAGATAAGAGGCCCCGTCACTCTGGTAGTTTTAGCAGTGCCTCATCTAGAGGCAGGGGTGCTTTTGGTAGTGGCAATCCTCCCAAGCCATTTCATTCAGCGCTTCAGGTAACCCATAGTGCTTCATGTAGTCATGGTCCTTACGTGCCTCATTCTGGATAGCCAACCTACAGTGCACCACCAGCTCTTATTAGTGCACCTCCACTCCATAGTTATCAGGGTGGTTATTCAGGTCGACAAGGTCAGTTTCAGGGTCAGCAATCACTGCAACCGAGGCTATGTTATACTTGTGGTGATCCGAGACACATTGCTAGATTTTGCCCTCGGGCAACGGGCAGCTCACAGCATCAGAGTTCTCATGCCATGGTTCCGGCACCAATTGCTGCACCACCTGCTCAGCCAGCCAGAGGTAGGGGTCAGGCAGCCAGAGGTAAAGGCCAGGCCATTAGAGGTGGAGGCCAACCAGCTAGAAGCCGTCCCAGAGATGTAGTTCATAGTAGTGGGGACCGGCCCCGATGTTATGCTTTCCTAGCTAGCCTTGAGGCCGAGTTATTTGGCGCCACTATCACATGTATTGTTCCCATTTTCCATAGAGATGTATCAATTCTATTTGATTCGGGATCTACTTATTCCTATGTGTCATCCTGTTTTGCTTCATATCTGGTTGTGCTTCATGATTATTTGAGTGCTTCTGTGTATGTGTCCATACCTGTGCAAGATTCTATTATTGTAGAACGTGTCTATCGCTCGTGTGTGGTTACTATTAGGAGTCTTGAGACTAGTGTAGATCTTCTACTTCTTGATATGGTAGACTTTGATGTTATCTTGTGTATGGATTAGCTATCACCTTGTCATGCTACAATGGATTGTCACGCCAAGACGGTGACCTTAGCCATGCTGGGGTTGCCTCGACTAGAGTGGAGAGGGACTCCTAATCACTCTACCAGCAGAGTTATTTCCTATGTGAAGGCTCGACGTATGGTCGAGAAGGGATGTCTAGCTTATTTGGCCTATGTCCGTGGTTCTAGTGCGCAGGTTCCTTCCAAGGATTCAGTGCTAGTTGTTCGTGAGTTTCCAGAGGTGTTTCCCGTAGATCTGTCGGGTATGCCACCCGACAGAGATATTGACTTTTGTATTGATTTGGCTCCGAGCACTTAGCCCATTTCTATTCTGCCATACCGTATGGCCCTGCCGGAGTTGAAGGAGTTAAAGGAGTAGTTGCAAGATTTTCTTGATAATGGCTTCATTAGACCTAGTGTCTCGCCTTGGGGTGCGCCCGTTTTGTTCATGAAGAAGAAATATGGGTCGATGAGTATGTGTATAGACTATCGGCAGTTGAACAAAGTCACTATCAAGAACAAGTATCTGTTGCCGAGGATTGATGACTTATTTGATCAGTTTTAGGATGCCAAAGTGTTTTTGAAGATTTATTTGAGGTCTGGCTGCCATCAATTGAGGATTAGGGCATTCGATGTCCCTAAGAAGGCTTTTCAGACTCGGTATGGGCATTATGAGTTCCTAGTGATGTCATTTGGGTTGACAAATGCCCCAGCAACATTCATGGATTTGATGAACCGAGTGTTCAAGACCTACTTGGATTATTTTGTGATTGTATTCATTGATGATATCTTGATCTACTCTCGCAGCCGAGAGGAGCATGAGCAGTATCTTTGGATCGTACTTCAGACTCTAAGAGATAGCCAGTTATATGCCAAGTTTTCAAAGTGTGAGTTTTGGTTAGACTCAGTCGCCTTTTGGGACATATTGTATTGGTAGAGGGTATAAAGGTGGATCCTAAGAAGATTTTGGCAGTTCAGAACTGGCCTAGACTTACTTCAGCTACAGAGATCTGAAGTTTCCTAGGTTTGGCAGTTATTATCACCGGTTCGTGAAAGAGTTTTAATCTATAGTAGCCCCATTGACCAGATTGACCTAGAAGGGTGCCCCATTCAGATGGTCGGACGAGTATGGGTTGAGCTTCCAGAAGCTCAAGACTTCTTTAACTATGGTGCCAGTGTTGGTGTTTCCCATCGGTTCAGGATCATACACGGTGTATTGTGATGCATCTCGTATTGGGCTCGGTGCGGTATGGATGCAGGATGGCAGGGTGATTGCAGTTGAAGTTTCATGAGAAGAATTACCATGTTCATGACTTAGAGTTGGCAGCCAATGTTCATGCGCTTAATAATTGGAGGCAATATCTTTACGGTGTGTCGTGTGAGGTAGGGTTTGGTGAGAGACCGTTTGCAGCAGATATCTAGGCTTTGGCCAATCAGTTTGTAAGGTTAGATGTTTCAGAGCCCAGTCGTGTCTTAGCTTGCACAGTCGCTCGATCTTCTTCATATGAGCGCATTAGAGATCGTCAGTATGAAGATCCCCATTTGCTTGTCCTTAGGGACACGGTACAGCAAGGTGGTGCCAAGCAGGTTGCGCGTCATGTGAGGTATTCACGGATCATTAGAGTCTGCAGTATTTGTTTAAACAAAAGGATCTCAATTTGAGGCAGGGGAGATGGTTGGAGTTATTGAAAGACTATAACATCACCATTTTGTATCATCCCGGGAAGGCTAATGTGGTGGCCGATGCCTTGAGTAGGAAGGCAGTGAGTATGGGTAGCCGTGTGTATATATCAGTTGGTTAGAGACCGCTTGCAACAAATGTCTAGGCTTTGGCCAATCAGTTTGTGAGGTTAGCTGCTTTAGAGCCCAGTCGTGTCTTAGCTTGCACAGTCGCTCGATCTTCTTTGTATGAGCATATCAGAGAGTGTCAGTATGAAGATCCTCATTTGCTTGTCCTTAGGGAGAAGGTGCAGCAAGGTGGTGCCAAGCAGGTTGTTGTTGGAGATGATAGGATGCGGGGCCGTATTTGTATGCCCAATATGGATGGGCTTCGTGAGTTGATCCTTGAGGAGGCCCACAGTTCCCGGTATTCTATTCACCGAGTTCCGCCAAGATGTATCAGGACTTGCGGAAATATAATTGGTGGAGGAGGATGAAGAAGGATGTAGGTTCATATGTAGCTCGGTGTCTAAATTATCAGCAAGTTAAGTACGAGCATCAGAGACTTGGTAGGTTGCTTCAGAAGTTAGAGATTCCTGAGTGGAAGTGAGAGTGTATCACCATGGATTTTGTTATTGGACTACTACTAACTCAGAGGAAGTTCGACACGATATGGGTCATTATGGACAGGTTGACCAAGTTGGTACATTTCATTCCAGTGGCAGTTACCTATTTTTCAGAGCGGTTAGCTGAGATCTACATCCGCGAGATTGTCCGTCTTCATGGTGTGCCCATGTATATCATTTTCGATCGAGGTACGCAGTTTACCTTGCACTTCTGAAGGTCCGTACAATGTGGGTTGGGCACACAGGTTGTGCTGAGCACAACATTTCATCCCCAAATGGAAGGATAGTCCAAGCGCACTATTCAGATATTGGAGGATATGCTTCGCATTTGTGTTATGGATTTTGGGGGGTTCTTGGGATCAGTTCTTACCGCTTGTGGAGTTTGCCTGCAATAACACCTACCAGTCAAGCATTCATATGGCTCCTTATGAGGCATTATACAGGAGGCGTCACCGTTCGTCAGTTGGATGGTTCGAGCCGGGGGAGGCTCGGTTGTTGGATACAGATTTGGTGCAGGATGCCTTGGATAAGGTCAAGATTATTCAAGATCAATTTTGCAACTCCCAGTCTAGGTAGAAGCGTTATGCCGACCGTAGAGTTCGTGATATTGCATTCTTGGTCGGAGAGAGGGTACTGCTCCGGGTTTCACCCATGAAGGGTGTGATGAGGTTCACAAAGAAAGGAAAGTTGAGCCCTAGATATATCAGACCCGTTGAGATTCTTGAGAGAGTGGGTGAGGTAGCCTACAAGCTCGCATTGCCACTAAGTTTATCAGCAGTCCATCCAGGGTTCCACGTGTCCATGCTCCGAAAGTATCACGGTGATCCGTCTCACGTGTTAGATTTCAACTTCGTCCAATTGGACAAAGATTTGACTTATGAGGAGAAGCCGGTGGCTATGCTAGCCCAGTAGGTTCGACAGTTGAGGTCTAAGCGTTTTCCTTCAGTTCGAGTGCAGTGAAGAGGTCAGCCAATCGAGGCACACAAATGGGAGTCCGAGTCGTACATGCGGAGTAGATATCCACGCATTTTCACTAGCCTAGGTACTTTTCTATGACGAAAATGTGAAATCGTGCCTTAAAACTCATTTGAGTTGACTTTGGTAAATGTTTCGAGAAAAGGAACCCCGATCAGTGTTTTGACGGTCCCGGTGGGTACGTACTGTGATTTGGGACTTGGGCGTATGCCAGGAATCGAATTCGGAAGTCCCTAACTCGAATTATCGCCATTTGTTGAAAATTAGAAGTTTAAAAGTTTAAAAAAATTTCAAGTTTGACCGTAATTTGATTTTGTTGGTCTGGATTTTGGTTTCAGGACTTGGTATAAATTCATTACTATATTTATAACTTGTATGTAAAATTTGGTACAAAACGGAGTTGATTTGACATGATTCGGATGTCCGGTTGAAAAATTCAAAGTTCTTAAGTTTCTTTGAAATTTTCATTCATTTTGGTGTCTGATTTGTACTTTGAGGTGTTATTTTGGCGTTTTGATCGTGCGAGAGAGTTTGTATGATTTTTTGGACTTGTGTGCATGATTTATTTTAAGCTTCGAGAGCTCGGGTGAGTTTCAGATAGGCTACTGGGTGATTTTAGACTTAGAGAAATAGTTGGTGCCTGTGTGTGCTAGTGTTGTCTACAGAACTCGCATTTGCGAGGTCTAGCTCGCAAATGCGAGGCTTGCATTTGCGATCACAACATCGCATTTGCGAGCATGGGCTGGGGACTGGGTTCTCGCATTTGCGAAGGCTTTCTCGCATTTGCGAGATTCACAATTGCATACCCCAGGTTGCAATTGCGACATCTGCGCCTGCTCGAAAGCTGAGAAAGAAAGGATTTTAGCTCATTCTTTCAAATTCTCAACCCTAAACAAAGGATTTTAGCTCATTCTTTCAAATTCTCAACCCTAAACACCTTAGAGGCGATTTTCCCAAGAGCTTTTCTTCCTTAATTCATTGGTAAGTGATTTTAATCTACTTTCTTTCAATTACCCATTATATTTCATAAGTTTCAACCTTAAATCTAGGATTTCCATGGTAGAAATTAGGGATTTCAGTAGAATTAGGGATTTTTGTAAAATTGAAATTTAGACCTCGAATTGAGGTCAGATTTTGAATTAAATTGCATAACCAGACTCGGGGTGAATGGGTGATCGGGTTTTGGTCCGAACCTTTAGTTTTGACGAAGCGAACACGGGGTTGACTTTTGTTGACTTTTTCAACAATAATCTAAATTGAACCTCTTTCATTCGTAGGTAGTTTCTAAGGCTTATTTTGAATCGTTTGGTTGATAAGTTGCTTGATTTGGTTGGTTCGGAGGCTTGTTCAAAAGGCAATACCGTAGTTGAACTTTGAATTGGTTGCGAAGCGAGGTAAGTGTTGTGGTTAACCTTGATTTGAGGGATTAGGACTTGTTTGCCTATTTGTTACGTGTTTAATGTGTGCGCACAATGTATATGCGAGGTGACGAGTACTTATGCGTTGTTGTTGGGGTTAAAACATGTGGGTAGAACTTGTTTCCTTGTGATTTATTGCCTCTTTAATTATGACATCCATGCTTAGATTATATTATTACTTATTTGATTGTTCTTTCTGTATTTATGGATTAATTAGTAATGGTTGAGTATGTTGGAAGTTGAGGTATGGTATCTTGGAATCATAATTGACGTAAAGTACATCCCTCGCATTATTTATCTCCCGAATTTGTGTATTCATTATGACATGGTAAGGGAGAGTGTTAAAGCATGAAGGGTGATTTCGTTCCATTTCATTTCCTTATTATCTGATTAATACATGGCGAGGAAGAGAATTAAAGCACGAAGGGTGATGTCGTGCCAATCTATATCAGATATTCACTGTTATATAGTGAAAATGAGAGTAAAAGAATGAATGGTGATACCGTACCATTTCATTTCTCTTATGACATCATTTCATGGTAAGGATGAGAGTAAAAGCACGAGGGGTTATGCCGTGCCATTTTCATATCATATGTTAACTGTTCTCCTTGGTTGATGATTTATTTGGTTGTCTGTGTTGTCTTTCCTTTTGTAGTTATCGTATATTTTCCCCTATCGCATGTCCCCTCCCAACTGTACATATTAGATCTCTATCTTGTTGTTGTTTGGTACATACATCTATGGTTTTATAGGTTTAATTATATGAGTGTCCTGTCATAGCCTCGTCACTACCTCGTCGAGGTTAGGCTCGACACCTACGGAGTACATTGTGTCGGTTGTACTTATACTACACTCTGCACTCTTGAGAAAATTTTGGTACTGGTCCCAGTTGTACGTGAGATGCACTAGCTCAGATTATCACATTCGAAGACTTGAGGTAGATATGCTGACGTCCGTAGACCTTGAAATCCCCTTTCTCTTTCCTCTTTTACTATTCATTTTATTCGAAACGGTTGTATTTATTTCAGACTCTTTTTGTAGAACTTCTAGTAACTCGTATACTCGTGAATCCAAATCATTGGGAGTAGATGTTATTACATGACATATGCTGGTGTTGAATTAGTTTGAGTACCCATCCTTGTTATTTATCATCACTTTGTTTTAAATTGTTAAAAATTTGACTAATAAACTATCTCACGTCCGCTTGCCTAGCAAGTGGATGTTAGGCGCCATCATGACCCCGAGGTTGGGATTCCGGGTCATGACATTGTTAGAATAAATAAATCTATATCAAGAATTTCTTTTGCAATATAACACTAATCGTATTTCAATATCTCCACATAGGAGTAAAATTATATCTTACAAGCAAATTGTTATACTCATAGTTCTAGCAAGATACATTAATGCACAAATTGTACTAGACGCAAAAATAAATCATGTACGCCATGATTGCTCTAATCCACATAAGGATTTGTTGAAACTTTATTTAATAAATTTCTTGAAAACCTTAATATGCTTCAGAACAATTTAAATCCTTCAAGGATTTTCATTATATGCATATCAAATGTATTGTCAGACCAAAACCTGAAATGGTTGTATCCACCACAGGAGAACATGTCTCCATATAATCAATGCGAGGATATTTACAAATCTTCATGTGCCACAAGTCGGTTTTATGTCTATCGACTTGATTTTTCATTTAACTTTTCGCACAAGAACACATTTATACCTTCACTGGCTGTATACTTTTAGGTGTTGGGACTATCCATCCAACTTCACATTTTTCAGGTGAAGTCAATTTTCATAGCGTATTTTTCCTTTGGCCAATCATTTATCTGTCCAATTTTCATGACACATTTGAGCTGAAGATCCTCATAAATATTACTAATATTGAGTGCTACATTATATCAACAATATCATTGACATTCATTTTATATCAGTTTCATCAACACTCAATAATGACATAACTTATCGAGATCTCATTATTTTCAGGTACCTGAGCCTCTCCCTTAAGGTCTTATAAAGTGTTATGTCGTGGTACTCTTATAGAGCACTTGCCTCTTTATTATGACCATCTTTATCATTTGCTCCTCTCTTTCATCAATGAGTTTTATCTTTGGAACCGATTAGTCTATTACGCTTTATGCATGCCATAGACTCTGTCCATCATGGACTTTATTCTATTTGGAGCATTACTATCTGAAATATAACATTTAGCTTTGGGTCAGCAAATACGCATGGCAATGTTTTGCAAATTAATTATTACTAGAATCTATAGTTCACATTTCTTGTACAAGGATCTAGGTGTACTCATAATAATTTATTTCATGTATTACTTTTTCAGCTGTCCATTTTCTCCCCCTAATATTGGGATTACCAACACATCCCCAACCTTCTCTGGGGACCCATATTTTTACATTGTGGTGGAGCAATTAAATCATATAGCATATCCATATTTCTAGATGGAAATTATTTGGCTCCTGACCCTGAACCAATTGTGATAGGGAGAATTTATCATAACGTATTTGCTAGATGCGTACATGTGCTGTTGTATATTAAATAATACATCTCATACAAAATTTTCCTTTTCTTCTCATAACCAATGGTTAAGCTATAACTGGAGACATACAATTTCTACTAAACCAACTTGGATTTAAACCAGCATTATCATCACAATTTATATTTTGGAACTGTGCTCTAATAATTTAAGCAAGCAACCTTGTAAAGCCAAACTGCAAGTTGATAACCAACGCACTTGTGACCATACAATAGATGCATCTATTAAAATCATATAATAGTAAATGGTCCACATGGCCGGTGACTAAGCAGCACACGAGAATTCTTGAAGAATCTTCTATTTCTTCAATACATGCCAATGTGAATTCTAAATTAATTTTTGCATCGAAATTGAACCGGGATGGCCTACCGGTCATGCCAAATGATATTTGTTCCAGCAAATTTCTAGTTTACTGTGGCATGTAATTCCTTCATTATTCTTGTACTTGTGTAGTAAACATAGGACGAAAGTCAGGTAACCTTTTGTATTTACTCGGTATGATCATAGTAGTATGAAGATATTCAATATTTCCATCATTTATAGTCTTAATATGCTAACCACTTTGGCTAATATCTTTGAAACTCAAAAAGTTTCTTTTGAGACTTACTACAATATTAATGTCATGAACCATTTCACTCATCTGGGTAATAACAAATTAGTTCTTCCGGAGCTCTTAATGAATTTTGTACTACATGACTTTTGTCACACCATCCATATGGTGAATGTCTCCTTTACGGATAAAATTATATCATAATAATTGTCATGGTCAAAATCATTATAGGCAAGACCTTATTATTGCTTTACTTTTGCCTTTAATAATATTTGATAAAGCCTGGCAAAATATTTTTGTCGTACTATAAGTACGCGACCGATGACATATTCATGCAACCACGCAATAATATTTATTTTCTTTATTTTTCTCAAACCTCCCTTAGAGGTGAGTTGTGTGGTAGTATGATGATCCAAAATATCATCTTTAAATTTAATAAGTAATTATATATTCTAAGACCTTGAAAAGCACTAATTATCATTCCTCGACTTGCATGCGCAGTCCGTACAATTTTTCAGAAAGTTTTCATGTGAAAAATGGATTAAAATGTGAAATGGAGTTTAAAAACTCAACTGAGTTGACTTTGGTCAACATTTTGAGCAAACGGACACGGATCCATGTTTTGATAGTTCCGGTAGGTCCGTATCGTGATTTGGGACTTAGGCGCATGCCCAAAATCGAATTCTGAGTTCCCTAGCTCGAGATATAAAATTTTGATAAAAACTTAAAAAGCTTGAAAGCTTAATGATTTTTAAGAAATTACTGATGTTGGATTTATTGACACCGGGTCCGTATTTTGGTTCGGGAGCCCTGTATAGGTCCACTATAATATTTATGACTTGTCTGCCGAATTTGATGACAATCAGAGTTGATTTGACGTGATTCGGATGTCTAGTTGTGAAAATATATGTTTTAAAGTTTTCTAGAAAATTTCCTTTGATTTGGTGTCCGATTCGTAGTTCTAGGTGTTATTTTGGTGATTTGATCGCGCGAGCGAGTTCGTATGATGTTTTAGAACTTATGTGCATGTTTGGTTTGGAACCCCGAGGGCTGGGGTGAGTTTCAGATAGGTTACAGGATGATTTTGAACTTTAAAAAAATCTAGTTTTTGAGCGTCTGCTGTCATCTGGTGCATTGTTCTTCGCGATCGGGAAGCCATTCCTGTGATCGCGAAGAGAAAATTGTAAGTAGTGAGTTTTACCCTTCGCGATCGCGAAGATAGGCACGTGATCGCGGAAGGTAAACTCCCAGTGCACTATGAACGCAATGGACAAGTTGCGATCACGTAGAAGGAAGGAAGGCAGAAGCTAGGCGCATCAATTGTGCTACGCGATCGCACAAGTAAGTACGCGATCGCGTAAAGCTGAGAAAAGGTACTCCGCGATCGCATGACCATTTACGCGATCGCGTAGAGTTAAAAGTCTGGACAACCAAAATGTGCTTCGCGATCGAGAAGAGTAAAATGAACCTGGGCAAGGTTTTTCTACGCGATCGCGATGAATAAAAATCTGAAAAACAAAACTTAAGTTCTGGAAATGGGGTTTCGACCCATTTTCAACTATTTCCAATTTTTGAGCTCGGGTAAGGCAATTCTTGAGCGATTTTTACGGGAAAACATTGGGGGTAAGTGTTCCTTATCTTATATTGATTATATTTCATGATTCCATACTCATTTATATCATGAATCCGTGAATTTATGGAAGAAAAATCAGATTTTTATAAAATCTTCCAAAAAAGAAAATATAAGATTTGAAGGTCCATTTGACATCGGAATTTGATAAATTTTGTATGGTTGGACTCGTATCAGAACGGGTGTTCGAATTTCGTAAGTTTTTTTGAGATTTGAGACGTGGGTCCCACTGTCGAATATTTAAATGAATTTCGGATCTTTATCCGAAAAATTAGTAAATTCATATGGAATTAATTCCTATGATTCGTATTGAGTATATCGAATTGTTTGTGAATAGATTTGAAGCTTTTGGAGACAAATTTAAAAGGAAAAGATGTGGTCGAGTAATTGATTGGAATTTGCAAAGCGAGGTAAGTGTCATGGTTAACCTTGATTTGAGGGAATAGAAACCTTAAACTATTTGTTACGTGAAATTAATTGTTTGCATAATTACTTGAAAAATCATAAATCATTTTAAATCATGAATTAATTATTATAATAATTGTTTCTCTCCTATTCTTTGTCAAATATTAATTCTTGAATTCCTGCATTAATTGTTACATGCTATTTGAATTATGTGTCTTAATTGTTATTTGACATTTAGCATATTAAATATTAAACTGCCTATTTTCTCCCTGATTTTCATAATAATTTGCTATTTGTCATTGTTTAAACACATAACCACAGATAATTTGCTATTTGTCTTATAATTTTATATTAATTGTCGCATTTATTGGGGAAATTTCTTCTATAAGAATTGGTAAATGGATATATTGGAGGATCGGGTTGTATGCCGCAAAAGAATTGATTGAAATGGATATATTGGAGGATCGAGTTGCATGCCGCAATAGACTTATTAAAAAGTCCATATCGGAGCATCGGGTTGCACGCCGCAACAGACTTATTAAAAGCCAATATTTGGGGGATCAGATTACACACAGCAATAGACTTGTTTAAAAGTAAATATATATACTTAATTAAAAATAATTATATGAGAGGCACGCCGCAATAGACTTAATTAAAATGAATATATTGGAGTAGCGGGTTGCACGCCGCAATAGAATTGAATATGAATATATTGTTAGAGCGGGTTGCACACTGCAACGAAAATTGATGGAAATGATAATTGGTTATGACTGCTGAGTTGGCTTCAATTATTATAAATGAGTTACCTGATTATTTCTATTATTTGTCGTTGTTAGTAATATTGTGTATATGTTAAAGTAAGTGACCCGCCTTAACCTCGTCACTACTTCGTCGAGGTTAGACTTAACACTTACCAGTACTGGGGTCGGTTGTACTGATACTACATTCTGTACTTCTTGTGCAGATTTCGGAGTTGGTCCCAGCGGAGTACCATAGACTTGCTCGGATTTCAGCTACTCAGAGGAGACTTGAGGTATAACTGCACGGCGTTCGCAGTTTTGAAGTCCCCGTCTACTTTACTTAGTTGTGTGTTTGTTTTCAGACAGCTTTATTTTATTCAGATCTTTATTTCTATTATTCTAGAAGCTCGTGCACTTATGACACCAATTCTGGGATGATATTTAGACACCGTTGTTTTTTAGGATTATTCACTACATTTCAGACTTTACTTTCGCATTTGTTATTTGTTATTAATAAATTTAAAAATTATTTTAAAAATGGATAACATTATTCTAACATTGCCTTGCCTAGCAAGTGAATTATTAGACGCCATCACGGTCCGAAGGTGGGAATTTCGGGCCGTAACAGTTGGTATCAGAGCACTAAGTTACATAGGTCTCACGAGTCAGGAGCAAGCTTAGTAAATTCTGAAGGATCGGTACGGGAGACTTCTGTACTTATCTATTAGAGGCTATGAAGTTTAGGAACAATATCACTTCTTTCTTATTCCGTCGTGCGAATTTATTCTATCATCGATGATTGAACCATTCTACTCTTATTCTGTCACAGATGGTGAGAACACATTATACATCTACCGATGGACAGGGACTAGAACCCCCAATGGCAATAATGGCCAGTGGTAGAGGTCGTGCTAGAGGCTGAGGTAGAGGCCGAGGTAGAGCTCAGTCCAGAGCTTGAGCAGCTGCACCTGATGTAGAACCTCAGGTGGACCTTCAGGAGGAGGTTCCAGTTTAGAATATACCAGTTGGTCCAGTTCAGATCCCAGAAGGATTCATAGCCACTCCAGTACTTCAGGACACTCTAGTCCGTTTGGTAAGTCTTATGGAGGGCATGACCCAGAATGGCACATTTTGAGTGGCACCAGCCTTCTCACAGGCTAGGGGAGGAGCACAAACTCCCACTACTCCCGCTCCGGAGCAGATGGCTCCCCAAAATCAGGCTCCAGCAGCCCTACCAGTTGGGGTAGTTCAGCCAGTTGTTGCAGCACAGACCGATGATAGGCCCGTCATGTATTTTGAGGCCTTATTGAGATTGGATAAGTTTACTAAGCTCTTTCCAATTCACTTCAGTAGTACACCTTCTGAGGACCCACAGGATTATCTTGAACGCTGCCACGAGGTGGTGCGGAACATGGGTATAGTTGAGACTAATTGGGTTGATTTTGCTGTATTTCAAATGATGGGTTCTGCCAAGAGGTGGTGGAGAGATTATACATTGACCCGACCAGTCGGATCGCCTGTACTTACCTGGGAGCAGTTTTCTCAGCTATTTCTGGAGAAGTTCTTTCCTATCACACCAAGAGAGGAATTTCGTAAGCAATTTGAGTGACTACAGTAGGGTAGTATGATTGTTACTCAGTATGAGTCCCATTTTGGGGATTTGGCCCGTCATACTCTCCTTTTACTACCTACGGAGGGAGAGAGAGTGAGGAGTTTTATTGAGGGAAGCACTCACCCTATCAAACTTCAGATGGCCAAGGAGACCGAAAGTGAGATTTCTTTTCAAGAGGCTGCTAATGTCGCGAGGAGGATCGAGATAGTTCTTGCACAGGAGAGAGGGCAGAGGTCTGATAAAATCCCTCGTCAGTTCGGTGATTTTGGTGGTGCTTTGTCTGGAGGCAGGGGTAATTTTGGTAGGGGTCATCCTCCCAGACCATTTCATTCAGCACTTCATGCATCTCCCAGTGCTTCAGGGAGTCACGGTACTATTATGCCTTACTCTAGGTAGCCAGCATTTAGTGCATATTCAGATCCTATCATTACACCACCACTCCAGAGTTACTACAGCGGTTACCCGGCCCATTTGGGTCAGCTTCAGCTTCAGGAGCCACGGCATCAGGATGCGTGTTATGAGTGTGGAAACATTGGTCATATCAGGAGGTATTGCCAAGGTTGGCGAGTAACAGATCTCAGCAGTATTCTCGTGCTATCATACCGGCACCGGTTGCTTCACCGCCTTCTCAGCCAGCTAGAGGTAGGGGCCAAGCAGCTAGAGGTGGATATCAGGCCATTAGAGGTGGAGATCAGACCGTTAGAGGTGGAGGCCAGCAAGTTAGAGGCCGTCCTAGGGACACAATTCAGAGTGGTGGGGCCCAGCCCGATTTTATGTTTTTCTAGCTAGGCTCGAGGCCGAGTCATCTGATGTTGTGATCACAGACATTATTCCAGTTTGCCATAGAGATGCTTCAGTTCTATTTGATCCAGGATCTACTTATTCCTATGTGTCCTCCTATTTTGCTTCATATTTGGTTGTGCCTTGTGATTCTCTGAGTGCTTCTGTGTGTGTATCTACACCGGTGGGAGACTCTGTTGTAGTAGATCATGTCTATCGTTCGTGTGTGGTTACTATTGGTAATCTTGAGACTAGTGTGGATCTTCTACTTCTTGATATGGTAGATTTTGATGTCATCTTGGGTATGGATTGGTTTTCCCCTTATCATGCTATATTGGATTGTCATGCCAAGACAGTGACCCTAGCTATGCCGGGGTTACCTCGGTTAGAGTGAAAAGGAGCTCC
The DNA here is from genome assembly GCF_000715075.1 of Nicotiana tabacum. Taxonomy (NCBI): domain Eukaryota; kingdom Viridiplantae; phylum Streptophyta; class Magnoliopsida; order Solanales; family Solanaceae; genus Nicotiana; species Nicotiana tabacum. Next base: position 24,073,782 of record NC_134091.1, read on the forward strand.
TGGTCATTCTGCCAGCAGGATTATTTCTTATATGAAAGCTCGACGTATGGTAGAGAAAGGGTGTCTAGCCTATTTGGCTTATATTCGCGAGCCCAGTGCGGATGTTCCTTCTATGGGCTCAATACCAGTTGTTCGTGAATTTCCAGAAGTATTTCCTGCAAATTTGCCGGGGATGCCACCCGACAAAGATATTGACTTCTGTATTGATTTGGCTCTGGGCACTCAGCCCATTTCTATTCCGCTATACCGTATGGCCCCGCCAGAGTTGAAAGAATTGAAAGAGCAGTTACAAGACTTGCTTGATCAGGGATTCATTAGACCTAGTGTCTCGCCCTGGGGTGCACCAGTATTATTTGAAAAGAAGAAAGATGGCTCTATGCGGATGTGTATAGATTATCGACAGTTGAACAAGGCCACTATCAAAAACGAATATCCTCTGCCAAGAATTAATGACTTATTTGATCAGCTTCAGGGTGCCAAGGTATTTTCGAATATTGATTTGAGGTCTGGTTACCATCAGTTGAAGATTAGGGCATCTGATGTCCCTAAAACAGCTTTTCGGACTCGGTATGTGCATTACGAATTCCTAGTGATGTCATTTGGGTTGACAAATTGATAAGTTGGTATTTTACCCATTTATCTCTTCTTGATACTTAGGCTTTTGTATGATTTTATTGAGAAACTAAGGCATTTATTGAGGTTTATTGGCATATTTCATGTATCAAATGATTTAGAAGTGATGGTGAAGAAACCAAGTGAAAACGAGTCAAAAAGAAGCTAAAATGGACAAAAGAGATCAGCCCAGTGAATTACCCTTCGCGAACGCGAAGGGTTAGATGCGGACGTGAAGCATCAGGACAACAAACCTTCGCGAACGCGAAGGAGATATCATGAACGCGAAAGAAGTAGAAATCAAACCTTCGCGAACGCGAAGTATTGTTCGCGAACGCGAAGAAGAAACTGGGCGAAAAAACTGGGCAGTTCTAGAATTTTACGATTTTGACCCCAAACCATTTAATACACGACCTAGCTCATTCATCAGACTATCATATCATATCTTGGAACATCTTTGGCTTATTTTTAGTCCATATACTAGAGAGAACAAGTTTTGGGAGCTAGGGTTCTTGCACACATACTTGGG